>NW_027504603.1:0-19112 GCF_021521415.1 Bidens hawaiensis
TATTAAAAAAACATATATTATAAAATAACACTGACCTTTTGCAACCATAAAATGACGGTTTGTTGTTTCAACACAGTAGCTCAAATCCTACTGTTCAGAGCCCATTTAAGCTGCTGCAATTAAACATAACAAAAGTGCATAGGGTTGACTTTTTTTAGCATTGCTAAGAGTCCTTGCTCATTCAACAGAGATGCCAAAAATTGAAAATATTGTCATGTAAAGAAAGAAACCAATGAATCAACAACATTGCAAGTTTGATTAAAAAAAAAGGTTACTTATAAAGTACGAGAACTGAGATTTCCTTAATCACCCAAACAAAATAGAAAAAATAGTAAAATGAAATCATACGGCCATTCATAAGCTCAAATAAATCCTCGGGTCAAAGAGCAATTGCCAGTTTCATATCATCTGTGCGATTGCTATAAGGGTACATAATAAATAAAAACGGACGCATTTACCAAATCAGATAAACAGAATAAAGCAACCAGCAGCTCAAATTTCAGATAAACACTAAGGTATGAACCAAATCCAAGACACGGAAAGAAAATAATGATTTCTTTGACACCACATATTCAACAATTCGACGTCAAGTGGAATGAACAAAAACCCTAAATTTACCTAACACAAAGCATGGAAAGCTCTCAACATACAATTCACCTGAGGAAAACCCTAAATTTACCCCCAATTGTACATGTATCAGATTTAGACCTAAGTTAGAGTACCTTCTTGGTAAAATTGCGGTCGATGGTGAACGATCCAAGTTTCTCTACAGCTAACATAAGCCGTTGAAGGTAGAGCTATCAACGATAGCGGCTACGGTAATAGAAGCACGAAGTTTGACATCGCCGATGTTAAAAGATGAGAGCAGCGGTGGCTTTGTCGACGTCGTACGGCCGTAGTTACGTTGAGCATGTTCACCGGCGGTGGCTTTAGCTATGTATCTAAAGTAAAGTAAAGGTAAAATGTATAGCAGAGCTTTTAAGGAGGGAACAATGCGTGTAACCGTTTTTTATATATTAAGTAACACGTGTGAGGATACAATTGGCTTTTTGAATGAACAGTGGTCTTTTGTGTGATAACTGAAACTTGCTTTTAATATATAGTATATATATAATATTATGATTAAATAAAAAAAGAAAATGGAGAAACCCAAAAAAACTCTGGATTATCTTTGATTATGACGTTTTCTTGATTTTAAAGTGGGTCACTGTGTCATATTTTGGTAAATCTTCACCGACTCGCACTTCAATTTCGATTCTAGGTTTTAATTCCAAACAAACCCATCACCTATTGATTAGATCTTTCCATGGCTTATGATCAAAATGCGTTACCCAATAACACTTTACGCCCAATTCATGTTCCGGCCGATGAATCTAGATTAATAACTCCGCTAACCTTACCAATTCCAACCCTTTGCCGCGTGAACTCCCCGGGTAATACCCTCCGGATTCCGGCCCCGGCGGTGGTTAATTGGCTGCCACGTGTGCCCCCACCAGGTTATGGGCATGGGAATAATACTAGTGTAGAGCAAACGGGTTATAGTCCGAGTTTTGTACTGAGTTGGGGGTCGGATCATGCTAGTGAGGAAAGCGGGGATGATTTTGTTTCGGGTAGGAAAGTTAAGTTTTTGTGTAGTTATGGAGGGAAGATATTGCCTCGGCCGAGTGACGGGGTGCTTAAGTATGTTGGTGGGGATACTACGATTATTAGTGTTAGGAGGGATGTGAGGTTTAATGAGTTGGTTCAGAAGATGTTTGATTCGTATGGGCGGAATGTTGTGATCAAGTATCAGTTGCCCGGGGAAGATCTTGACGCGCTTGTGAGTGTTTCGAGGCCGGAGGATTTGGAGAATATGATGGATGAATATGATAAGATGCTTGAGAGGTCGGCTGATGGTTCGGCTAAGTTAAGAGTGTTTTTGTTTTCAGATCTAGAGTCGTCGAGTGTGATTCGGTTTAAAGATTTGCAAGATAGCGGGCAGAAGTATGTGGAGGCGGTTAATGGGATTGGAGATAGTTTTAGTGGCCTCGGTGTCAGTGGTGGTATCGCCAGGAAGGGGAGCATAGCAAGTGCTTCCTCTACCCAGAATTCAGAAGTGAGCGGTGCGGAAGGTTTATCTCATAATCAAGGGGAGGTGATCGGTCCTGCGTTTGGCGGTGTGGCTTCTCCTGGTGGCAGTTCTGCCGCTGGTGTTCCAGCTGCTAATCTGGTTACTGTTCCGGCTTCACCTTCTCAGTCTGATCACGAGGTTGAAATGTTGGAGAGAACGGTCCCGGTTCATGTACAACAACAGAGGCAATTTGGGTATGACCTGCAACCGCCTGGACCCACCATTCAACAACCTGGCTATGTTCAAACTTATGTCGACCCCCGCCACGGGACGTTTAGCCGTACAGAGTACATACAGATGCAAGCGCCACCTACACAGATGGGGTACCAATCTCAGATTATGGGCAGCATCGGCCCGGTCTATGCCCAACCGTAACTCCATAATAATGTCATTGGAATTGGAGTCCCGCAGCATCAGTTTATAGCTCCGTCCTCACATGTTAACTCCAATCCGAATCCAGTTCCAGCCCCAGCCCCGGCTCCGGCTCCAGTTCAAGCTCAACCTCCAGCGCCAGCTCAGTATGTGCAGCAACGTGAGGTCGTTCAAATTCCTTGTGATCCAAGCTACTCTACATATCAACCTCAACCGCAAACTCAAACTCAAACAACTTCTCATGTAATTCCAGGAACTTATGGTTGGAGTCAGATTCCGGGCCCGGAACAAGTGCCCTTTTCTGAAACCCGGGTACCCATGCAACAAGTGATATACCCGGAGCCAGTGCCTAGGTTTGATGGGTGTATAATGTGCCAAAAAGTGTTGCCTCATGCACATTCTGATACCGTGGCACAGGACCTTAAAGAAAGTCCTAAATCAACAGTATCTGATGTGAATCCGGTTTACCAGAGTCTTAAAATTGAAGACACCCGAAGAATGATGCAGCCTAACCGGGTTCCTGCAAATGATCCTAGTACACAGGTGTCAACTCCTTATGGCGTGTGGGTCCAACAGTCTGCTGTCCCGTTGCAGTATCAAGCAAATCTGGAGCCGGTGGTTAATAATAAGATTGTTAGCGGCGATTCGAACCCTGTTGGAGCTCCGTCACCGATTTCAGACACACAGGTTCGCCAGTCTCCACGGGAGTATCCTGCCCCGCTAGTTGTTACTAAAAAGGATAATGTGGAATCAGGTTCTACATGTGATAATATGAGACAGATTGATGCTAGAATGGAAGATTTACGACTACGCACACAAGATGACATCTTGGAAAATAGACACGTGATTCTTGAAAAATCCCAAATGGTTGTTGATCCGAATTACGTCACATCTGAGGTTCCATGGTTGCATGGATTCCCCTGGCCCAGTGGAATGGGCAATTTGGGTAATAATGACCCGGGCCCTGCATTTTCTGGTGGTGATTCAGCTCGTGCAACAGAAGGAAACCCGCCTGCTACTGAATGGAATGCGTACCCGTTACAGTTTGACCCAAAAAGTGAAGTGGAGACCGTGTTAATGGACCCACTTAACCCATTTAACGGTGCGGTTGTTGAAAGTCAAGACGGTGCGAACTCGCTTTTTAGCAACCAAGATCCATGGATGTTAAGGCACGACTCACAGTTCCCACCACCTCGGCCCAACAAACTTGTACCGAAAAAGGACGGTGGTGGTGTGAAGGAAGAATCGCCTACAGCAGACACATTGATTGATGATGGACCTTACCCGACCACTGCTAATTTGGACTTGAATATCGGTGTAGAACACGGTCTGTAATGATTAGTATGGTTTGTTTTGTTAATTGTATTTAGTTAGGGTTTTAGCCCATTTGGTTAGATAGAGCCCATGGGCCTTTTATGGGCTGTTAGCTAGGGTTTAGTTGTGTATATATAGGTGTAGTGGCTTATGTATTAGATACACCTTCAAGTAATAAACATTACTTTCACTACAACCATCTTCTTTACATGGTATCAGAGCTACGGCTCTCGATCCAAACCCTAGCCGCGATCTGACCCGAACCTGAGTCTGACCAGCCGTCACCAGCAGCCTTCAGATCTGAAACAAGCTCCTGCCTTGTTCTGTCCGAGCACTGTTCACGCGAGCACTGTTCACCGGTACTATTCATTGCCGGAAACACTGTTCACGCCGGAAAACACTGTTCACTGCCGGAAAACCACTGTTCACTGACGAGCACTGTTCATCGCGAAAATCACTGTTCACCGGTACTGTTCATCGCCGGAAACACTGTTCAAGCCGGAAAAACACTGTTCACTCCGGAAAACACTGTTCACTGCCGGGATTTCTGTTCACTGCCGGAAAGTTACTGTTCGCTGCCGGAATTACTGTTCGCTGCCGGAAAGTTACTGTACGCTGCCGGAATTACTGTTCGCTGCCGGGATTAACTGTTCACGACGAGTAACTGTTTACGCCGGAATCTGTTCCTGCCCTCCACCCGCACTTGTTACTGTTCACAGTCAATTTTCAGTTTCGTGTATCACTATGGGCGAAAATACATACATGTATACATTTACTAAAGAGGAGCATGATCTTATTCAACGGTTTCTTACCTCCCAGTTGCCTCATCCTCAAACCAGCTCGGCACATTCAGGTAAACCTTCTAGCCTTGACTTATCATGGGTGATTGATTCTGGAGCCACACATCACATGACTGGGAATCGGGGTATTTTTTCTAGTCTTCAAAATGTTTCCCATGCACCAGTACGTCTTGCCGATGGATCTTCATGTCCCGTTCTCGGCATAGGATCCATCAGTAACTCGGAAAACCTAAAACTGTCTTCTATCCTATTTGTTCCTAAATTTCCTACCAGTCTTTGTTCAGTGAGTCAGATTACCAAACAAAACAACTGTTCTGTGACCTTTTACCCAACTCACTGCGTTTTTCATGAACTAGGAACAAATCGGGTAATTGGTACTGGTTTTGAATCAGGAGGTCTCTATCGTATATCCCCGTTTTCGCATCCTGTAGCAAACTTATGTGATTCCGCTGTCAGGGAGGCTCACTGTCGGTTAGGTCATCCCTCTACAGCAGTTCTGAGGCAAATGCGACCAGATTTACCACTTTCGTCTTTTAATTTTCATTGTGAGTCGTGTCAACTTGGTAAACATACCAGGCGTCCCTATCCCCCTAGGGTGCCCAATCGAGTCAGTTCTTGTTTTGAACTGTTGCATTCTGACGTATGGGGTCCTTGCCCTATCAAATCTACGTTGGGTTTTGAATATTTTATTACCTTTATTGATGACTATTCTCGCACTACTTGGGTTTATTTATTGAAATCTCGTAGTGAGGTATTTTCCATATTTCGAGAATTTAATGCTTATGTTCAAAACCAATTTAACACCACCATTAAAACTTTACGATCTGATAATGCTAAAGAATATTTTTCCACCGACTTTTCTTCATACTTAAAAACCAACGGCATTATTCATGAATCATCGTGTGCTTATACATCTCAACAAAATGGTGTGTCCGAACGCAAAAATCGTCACATATTGGATGTTGCTCGCACAATCATGATCCAATCACGTGTTCCTCATCGTTTTTGGGGAGATGCCGTTCTCACTGCCACATATCTGATTAACCGCATGCCCTCAACCGTTCTTCATGGTAAAACACCGTTTTCTATACTATTTCCCAACGATGATCCATTTCCTCTCGCACCTAAAGTATTTGGTTGTATCGCCTATGTTCATGACCATAGTCCAAAAACCATCAAACTTGATCCTCGAGCCATTCGTTGTGTCTTTCTTGGTTACTCACGGGTTCAAAAAGGGTATCGATGCTATAGCCCATCACTTCACCGATACTTTACCAGTGCCGATGTCACTTTTCACGAGTCTCCTTACTTTCCCGAGTGTTCCACTCCTGTTTCTGACCCGTTTCCCGACCTCGATATACCCACATCTCCCTTCATCCCCACCATTCCTGTGTCAATTCCTTTTACCGATCCAATCTCTACTGATTCTGACCCACCGACAGAATCTCCGCCACTGCTTTTCACATATGCTAGGCGGGGTAGGGGTCAAACATCAGCGACTCTTGATTCACAACCTGGCCACGACCCCGAAATACCCTCCGATACTCCGCCTACATCTGAGCAATCCACACCTCTCACTACTACATCGTTACCCGATCCACCAACCTCTGACACACCTGTTTATGATCCTCCTGGTGCCCCACTTCCCGATATACCTATTTCCTTTCGCAAGGAACCCCGGACATGTACTCGTTACCCAATTCAGGACTATGTTGCCTACACCCACCTATCTCCTGAATCTCATGCGTACACCACTACCCTTGATTCCTACCCGATTCCCAAAAATGTGACGAGCGCTCTCGCTCACCCAGGATGGAGACAGGCTATGGAAGATGAAATCGGGGCTCTAAAGTCCAATCATACATGGGATCTTGAAACACTTCCTAAAGGGAAGCGTATTGTTGGTTGTCGTTGGGTGTTTACGGTTAAACTACACCCGGATGGCTCCCTACACCGCTTAAAGGCTCGGTTGGTTGCAAAAGGGTATTCTCAGGCATATGGCATTGATTACGATGAAACTTTCTCTCCGGTTGCTAAAATGCCATCTGTCCGTATTTGCATCGCTCTTGCTGCCATTAATCATTGGCCGCTCCACCAGCTTGATGTCAAGAACGCCTTTCTTAATGGTGTTCTTGAGGAGGAGGTATATATGGAGCAGCCCCCAGGGTTCGTCGTTGAGGAGGAGGCCTCGAAAGTTTGTAGACTACGTCGTTCTCTATATGGTCTTAAACAGTCTCCTAGAGCATGGTTTGGTCGATTCTCTAGTGTTATGGGACAGTTTGGGATGACGCGGAGTGCCTACGATCACTCTGTCTTCTTTAGACACCAGAAAGGGAAGAGGATTATCGTAGTTGTTTATGTGGATGACATTATAATCACAGGTGATGACGAGGTCGGGATTTCCGAACTCAAGCAGTTTCTTCAGTCTCAGTTTCAGGTAAGCGACTTAGGTCGACTGAGGTATTTCCTTGGCATAGAAGTATCCCGCTCTCCACAAGGAATACTTCTCTCCCAACGAAAGTATGTTCTTGATATGTTAACTGAATGTGGCTTACTGGGTTGTAAACCTGTTGATACACCAATGCTTCCTACAAAGAAACTCCTCCCAAAGGAAGGAGATCCAATGAAAGATCCTGAGCGATACAGACGGCTGGTTGGTAAACTTAATTATTTAACCGTCACACGACCGGATATCTCCTTTACTGTCAGTGTTCTGAGCCAATTTATGGCTACACCATACACCGGTCACTGGGATGCTGCCCTTCGTGTCTTAAGATATCTTAAGACCTCACCTGGCTTGGGCATATTATACTCTGATCAGGGTCATTGTCGTGTAGGTGCCTTCACGGAAGAAGGAGATGGTCGAATATCAGGGTTCTCAGATGCAGATTGGGCAGGTTGTCCAATTTCTCGACGATCTACCACCGGATATTGTGTGTTTGTTGGGGGAAACCTTGTATCATGGAAGAGTAAGAAGCAACACACGGTCTCCCGGTCGAGTGCCGAATCAGAATATAGAGCCATGGCAGATGTAACATCAGAGATGACATGGGTTCGTCGTCTTCTCAGAGAGCTCGGGGTTGTTTCTAATGACTTGATGAGGCTATACTGTGATAATCAGTCAGCTATTCACATAGCCAAGAATCAAGTATTTCATGAGAGGACAAAACATATTGAGGTCGACTGCCACCTTATCAGAGATCGGGTAGTAGGCACACAAATTGATCCTCCTTCCATTCAACCAGTTCATGTGAAGACAAATTTTCAGCTAGCAGACATTCTAACTAAACCGCTCCGGAAAGCTCAGATAGATTTTATTTGTAACAAGTTGGGCATGATTAACATCTATGCTCCAACTTGAGGAGGAGTGTTAATTGTATTTAGTTAGGGTTTTAGCCCATTTGGTTAGATAGAGCCCATGGGCCTTTTATGGGCTGTTAGCTAGGGTTTAGTTGTGTATATATAGGTGTAGTGGCTTATGTATTAGATACACCTTCAAGTAATAAACATTACTTTCACTACAACCATCTTCTTTACATGTTTTAAGTTAATCTTTACCCTGTATGGACCATTTTACTTATTATGTTTGCAGGTTCAGCAGAGGAGTTGATCAAACAAGAACTGCAAGCCGTTGCTGAAGGTGTTGCCGCTTCGGTTTTTTCTTCATCAACATCCGAGTTGAATAAACATAGCCCGGAAGCTAACCTGAGTGGTGAATTTCAGAATAATAATAATGCAAATATGCAGTCAGGGGTTGAAGTTGAGGTAATGGGTCAAAATGGGTTCGTTTGTTTGCATTCCTTTATGTTCGTTACTTTACGTTTGTATATATATATTCATTTAAATTTTTAGGCCCATTACAATTCAGTCTAGTTTAATCACTTTTTAGGCCCATCAAATTGCTGTTCACATTTACTTTTACTTGGTTTTAGCTTTAGTTATGTTCCTTCATCTATGATCAATTATGTTTGTTCGTTTATGCTCGTGAACCGTTCATTTATAATGTTAAGGAACACACATAAACAAACACATAGATGTTCATTTCTTAACGAACGGACACAGACAAGAAAACCCTGTTTGGTTAGTTGTTCGTGTTCGTTTGTTTGTTCAGTTAAAGTTAACTTTGCGTGTTTGTTCGCTTTGTTTTCAAGCCTATGGGTAATACTAGCACGCTTTTGGCTTGGCTTGAAACACTTCTTTTTCAAACTTTTTAATCATTATATTCTAAAATCACGGTGATTCGTGGACAAGTGTTTTTTTTAACATCTCGTTGTATCTCCGTTTTTATTATATGTTATTATCGTGATTTGAGTCAACAACATGAAAGACGCGGTGATACGTGCAAATTTTCGACTCCACCTATTATTTTATACAAATTTTACGTGTAAACTCTAATATTTTAATAATAATCTAATTTTCAATAAAGATTCTTCATACATAATTAAGTTTTGTTCATACAGGATCTGAAAACAAAGATTCCAGAAAAGACGAATCTTGGGTTTCCAGTTTCAGACGGACTCGGTTCGCTGCAGGTAAAGAGTTAAACTTTATATAGTTTCCATCTTTATAACTCTTAACAGCTAATAAATTGTTCACTCTTTTACTTTTAGATAATCAAAAACAGTGATCTTGAAGAGCTTCGTGAACTGGGTTCAGGTACATTTGGAACTGTTTATCATGGAAAGTGGAGAGGATCTGATGTGGCAATTAAAAGAATCAACGACCGATGTTTTGCCGGGAAAGCTTCAGAACAAGAACGCATGGTTTGTATCCATTTTTTCAGTTTAAATCTTTTTTTTATTTTGTTCTTTTTGTCATACACGTTTGTTGAAATACAGAGGGAGGATTTCTGGAATGAAGCAATAAAGCTTGCGGATCTTCATCATCCAAATGTTGTAGCTTTTTATGGAGTTGTACTTGATGGTCCAGGTGGGTCGGTTGCTACTGTTACAGAGTATATGGTTAATGGATCTTTAAGAACCGCTTTGCAAAAGAATGAAAGGTAACATATTGATCTTCATCTTGTTAAGTTTTATTAATCAACGCTGAATATTGATATTTAGATGATTGTGATTAGGAATCTGGATAAGCGCAAACGCCTGTTAATTGCCATGGATGTTGCTTTTGGGATGGAATATCTTCATGGGAAAAACATCGTACATTTTGATCTGAAAAGTGACAATTTGCTTGTTAATCTGCGTGATCCACACCGTCCAATATGCAAGGTTGGTTGAACTCCATTACATTGGTCTTTGAAATAAATCTCTTTTTGATAACAATTTAAATCGCACGTCTTGTTATTGTATTATCAGGTTGGAGATTTGGGGTTATCAAAAGTCAAACGTCAAACACTAATCTCGGGTGGCGTGCGTGGAACACTTCCATGGATGGCACTCGAGCTTTTAAATGGCAGCAGCAGCCTCGTTTCCGAGAAGGTTACTCAAAATCTCTCTCTTTCTATATACGTGTGTGTGTGTGTGAAATATCAACTACAAATAACATTTATGCCTTTACGTTGCGAAGTATAGAAAGCTACAACAAAATACGAGTAGAGTAATAATAGTTAATTACTCTACAACACAATGAAGTAGAACAATAATAATCACGCTACAATTTACAAGCAGTTTAATTATTATTACTCTAGTTCATTTTGGGGGGATCAGGTACAAATCACTTTTATGGTGCGAATTGTACAAAGCAAGGGGAAAAAAGAAAAATGCACGGTGGCAATTTCGTAATTACCTTGAACGCTACAACAAAGTATATATATATACTTTACCTTCTGCGTCTCTTGTTTCAGGTTGATGTATTCTCATTCGGCATTGTCATGTGGGAACTTCTTACTGGAGATGAACCATATGCTGACTTACATTACGGGGCTATAATCGGTAATTTACACAACACATATATAACTTTGCTTCTTTTTGGTAACTGAGAACCCGTCTGTGAAAACTCACATGTCCCCGCCAATACTCGATTTGTATAAAATTTTGCAGGTGGGATTGTAAGTAACACGCTTAGACCTCCGGTCCCTGAAGGCTGTGACCCCGAATGGAGGTCTTTAATGGAGAGATGCTGGACAGCAGAGCCATCAGAGAGACCAAGCTTCACTGAGATAGCTAACCAGTTACGTATCATAACGTCAAAGGTTCCACCAAAAGTACACCATATCAATAACTAACTTGATATACCGCCAGGTTGAAGAATTTTCTTAAATTGTCCTTGTGTCCGGTAGGCTATCTATCTATCTATATCTCTACAAAGTTGAGACCATAGAATGCGTTTCTGGGTTCCTGTTTGGTACAGCTGCGGACCCGTTCTGGCATTATGTTGGCTAGGTTAATGTGGGTTTGTATTTTGGGCAGTGCTAGCATATAAGTGTAGTAGTTAATTGCAGATAAATACTCTTTTACACTTTGTTCTAAATATTCATATAGGTTTTTTATTTAATTAATAATTAGTCTTTGTTTTACATGTTTCTTTGTTTCATTGATATGTTCCCTAACCGCATTGATATGGCACCATACGAACACCTCCGTTTACAGCCACCACCACTGCCCTGCCCACCATTGCCGTCACTACTGGTAGCTGTGCCAACATAAAACTGATATACTGGGTGAATCTGTTTTGATAAATTTTAGTTAAGTTGGTTAGCAAGCATGATAACTGACCCGAACCAGGTTTTATAAATAATCTGTTTTGACCCAATCTGGTTTGACCCGTTAGTTGAGCAGGGTTATCAACCCGTCTTCCTGTTGGTGCATAATGTCAGTAGTTCATAGTCTAGTGTCTGTAATCGAGTCTGTAATGTTTAATTATGTTTTGTATGTTTAAGCGAAGTTACTGACAAGTTCGCTTAACGGGCGAACTTGTTAGTCAAGCGAAGTTATGGACAACTTCGCCTGAACATGCCAGGCGAAGTTGTCGTGTATTTATATACCTAGCTTACGGCTTGGTGTAGAGTCCCAGTTAGTTGTTCGTTTCAGTAGTTTATCAAGTTCATTGTAACGTGAGGACGAGAGTCTGTAATAGTGATATCGTATCACGTGTTTGAGTTATTATATAACGTGTGTTCGTTTCGTGTGTTCGTGTGATTCGTGTTCTATACTCGTAACGATCTACGCAGGGATTCCGCACCTGAGTTGATCGAGATATCTTGTGCGATCCGTCAAGGGAACCTACAATTGGTATCAGAGCTTTTGCTCGATTGTGTGGTTCGGGATATTCACGCGGGTATAGAAATCGTTCCGTTTCGACTATTCGCGGGACGTGTTTTCTGTGTTTTTGAGTCAATCTTACCTCCTACCATCGTATTCAAGCCTTTGCACCATCAAAAACTCGTAAAATCCAGATTTCAGATCTGCAAAAACGTCCGTGTTCATCAGGCGAAGTTGCCGTCAGGATACGTAGGGTTTCGGCGAAGATATAAGGTTAAGCGAAGTTATCCACAACTTCGCCTACCTTCTCAAGTTTGCCTTTACAGCCGGTCTCCCCCTGAGATGCCAAGAACTCCTTCATAGCATTTATAATTCTCCCATGTTAGCTTTGAAGGCGACGAGTTAAGGACAAAGAAGAGAAATGATAGAGACGATGATCCCAATGCATCGAAAGGTGCAGGTGGTGAGTTGCCAAGAACTACTCAAGCTTTTGGGACTTCCACAGCTCAGGGGGAGTCTGCAGGTGCGGCTGGCAGTTCTGGTGGTGATGAAGTGGTGATGGTTGATGATGAAGAAATGGGAGATGATGTGATTGATGCTTTGAAAGAATTAGATGATGATATGTTTAGTGATGATGTGTTGTTTGATGATGATGTATTGCCAGTCGAAGAGATTGAAAAGATTGGTGCTCAGATTGTGATTGAAGAAGATGTTGAAGAAGGTGAAATAGAAGAAGAGAATGTGGAGCATGACATTCCAGGTGTGGAGAAAGCAGATATGGGTAATGAGACAGTAATCGATGAGACTGAATGGGAAGAGCAGCCTAGGTGGAAGGAAGGCTATGCTCAGTGGTTCGTCAAAACGAAGAAACCGGCGGTCCCTACAATGTTTAAGAAGAGTTACAATATTAAAGGCTATGCTGAAGCGAAGAAAGGGATTATTTGCTGGATCTATGATGAGCAGTTGAAGCTCTTTGTGATTAAACAGTATGACGGCGTTCAGTATTTTAAAAGAATGTTAAGGTCGTTGAATACACTGCCGGAATGTGAAGTGAAAGACTTAACCAGATTGGGGTTAATCAATCGGAGTGACGATAATATGGCTAGAGTTATTGGGAAAATTGTATGGAGAGAGAGTATAAAAGAGAAGAAGTTTGAGCTGTTGAAACCGCAGAAGAGAAAACTTGTTGAAGACAAGGATAGAGGTTTGAGAACTGATGGAAAACCTTGGATGGTCATGAAGTATAAACCGATCCGGTGTTTGAAAGAAGTACCGATGAAGCTTATGCCCAAGGATGTGCTTAAAGACCTAAAGTGGTGGTTTGTGGATTGTGAGACAGCAGAGGCAGTGATGGAAGACGAGGATGAACAAGAGCTCCTAAGAGTTTACGATCCGATGCATTTGGTAAACTTATCGCAAGCTGATCTGCATGTGCTCAATGAGAAGAAAATCTTTTATATTCCTGCTTGGAAGGACGAAGCGAGGAAGTATCAAAGAGTTGTGTCAGTTTGTGTTAGAGAAGGAGTGCATGCGTGAAGATACAAGGTTGAAGATTACAAGACAAGTGCTTAAAGATCAAGATATGAAGCTACTGCCAAAGGGGAGTCTGTTGGTGCATAATGTCAGTAGTTCATAGTCTAGTGTCTGTAATCGAGTCTGTAATGTTTAATTATGTTTTGTATGTTTAAGCGAAGTTACTGACAAGTTCGCTTAACAGGCGAACTTGTTAGTCAAGCGAAGTTATGGACAACTTCGCCTGAACATGCCAGGCGAAGTTGTCGTGTATTTATATACCTAGCTTACGGCTTGGTGTAGAGTCCCAGTTAGTTGTTCGTTTCAGTAGTTTATCAAGTTCATTGTAACGTGAGGACGAGAGTCTGTAATAGTGATATCGTATCACGTGTTTGAGTTATTATATAACGTGTGTTTGTTTCGTGTGTTCGTGTGATTCGTGTTCTATACTCGTAACGATCTACGCAGGGATTCCGCACCTGAGTTGATCGAGATATCTCGTGCGATCCGTCAAGGGAACCTACACTTCCATCGTCAGATGGGTTCATCTTCCTACCGGATACCGAATGGAAAAAGGGCCAAGGTGATGGTTTTAATTATCTACTATTTTTTCACTTATATAGCATATTGAATGGACAAAAGGGTAATTTAACACCTCCCAGGATGCTCCCACCGCCGGCGACCTTCCTTTCCTCCTTCGGTTACACTTCAATACCCTGTCGAACGTTGCACCTTTAATTGCTTATTCAGTTGTCCTTTCCCTTCAACTTCTCTATGAGCTGTGAGCTTTGGCTCCCTTCAAATACGTCTTACATCTTCAATTTTGGCTGACTTTTGGATTTCATCTTCAAATTTTGTTCCCCTTTATAAGTTAAATCGCAACCTATTTAACTGTTTCGAAAGAGTGGTTTTGATGAATTCGTGACGGAATTTATGGTTCAAGGTGAAAAAAGGTGATACAAGGTTGTGTGTTGTGGGCTATGGGCTAATTGGCAGAGGCTAGTGAAAATGTCACGCCAATGCCGCTCCACATAGACAGTGCAGGCTCGGCTCCGAGAAACACAAAAAATTTTTGGGCCGAAGGTGAGTTTAAGTTTGGGCCTTAAGACTTAAATATAAACTCGATAACTCAAATCAAAAAGCAAATAATACAATGATAATATTAATTTCAATACACAAAATATAAATATTGTAGCAAAATAATCTAATTTACATACCTAAAAAAACGCAATGCTTGCCTTGCATTTTTTGAAGCAAAACTCTCGATCAATTCTTGGTAATCTATGCTTTCTTATTTCTTCGTCACGTTCCTCTTTTTGCGTTTTTCAGTACCGGATATGTATTTGTATTTGTATTTAGGAGGCATTTTCCTAAAAAATAATATATATGGGTTAATTCAATAAATAAAAACAAAGTAACACTAACTGTTAAAATAATAAAATTGTTAATTCAATAAAAATAAACTGATAAAACAACAATTCAACAACGGAATAAATAAAATTGTTACTAAACTAACTGATTAACTCCTTACTCCCTAACTCACTAAGACACTAACTTTTATAATAAAAGTATAAAACTAAACCAAGTAAACAAATAAAATAATAAACAACTAAACAAGAAGTTAGAACTAACCCATGTTGGGCGCTGGACGGACTGACTGACGGAGCAGGGCTGGAGCCAGCGGAGCCGGCTGCGGCGGTGGTCGGGTGGTGGACTAGTGGTCAGCGCGTCGAAGGTCACGGCGGTGGTTTGTGGCTGCCTTTTTGTGGTACGTCGTACGGCAATTGCCTAATTGAAGTATGGAATTGGAAGATGGCGTTATATTTTTTTTAAACCTTCAGACTTCCATCTCCTACATCTTCAAATGGGTTATGGCCTACAAATAATTGGGGGCATTGGGCTACAAATAATTGGGCTACAAGCAATTTATAAATGGGCATAAACAAATTTTTTTTTTATAAAATATAAAAAAAAAATTAAAAAATTTTCGGGCCTACCGGGTGGTTGGGCCTATGGCGGTCGACTACCCTGCCATAGGCTTGGGCCGGCCGTGAGACAGTGGAGCTTTACTAGCCCACCTTTTAACTAGCACATTATCGTTGTTATGGTTTAATGAAGGGGTGTGGGATTCCTTATGAAAACTCCTTACAACCTTTTAATAAGTTACAAAAATGTAACTTATTAACTTTTCTTTTTAAATAATTAATAAGTTATAAGTTAATATAAATAAGCAATCCAAAACAACCCTGAATATATAAATAAAAAATAAAATAAATGTGTAAGGCATGTAATTGGTGAAAAGGGTGGTGGACCACACCTCTTTTTTGTGTGGGGTTGACAAAAGCTGGTCCTATCGTGTTAATTATGTACACGATTAGCTCTAGTATTGAATATGTATACTACTTGTTTATTTCTTTATTCTCATGTTTATAATACGACTTTATGTTTCATGTAAAAAGAAGAAATGATAAAATCTAGCCTATTAATCTTACTTATTTAAAAAAAATATGAAATTACACATTGGACTTTTTACTAATAAGCAATGTTGTAAAAATAGGTTTTCAAGACCGAGTACATCACGAGTACTCGCTACAAGGTATATCGTCGAGGTGAGTTGCTTTAATTCCGCCTAATTACTAAGAATTGATTAAAGATGGTCAACCTTAGTCAGAATCGCATCTAGTCTGTAAACTTGGGCCGATTTTGGCTTAAGAAAATAAAACATAGCTCGTATATCTTTAATAGTAAAGAATAAATATCATTTTTTACTTAATGACAAACAATTTTTAGAATAATTTACTATTTAAAAATGTATTTCTCTTTTTTTGTATTGATCTTTACCTATTTTGTTACAGATATTAGTAAATTTATGATATTCGACATATATATAATATCCAAAAACTAATTTTCTTTATATTTACCATGTCCGAGTACTCTTCGAGTACTCCCCGAGTACTCCGAGTACACCCAACTCCCCAGTCGGCCGTCTAAGGTCCGGCTAGTGACTTTTGCAACCTTGCTAATAAGATCTAATCATGTCATAAACAGATTCCGCATGTGGAGTGTAAAGGGGGTAATGCCTTGCGCCCTTGCCATTTGGTGCTGCCTTTAATTCACATGGCCAAGTGTTTAGGGCTTTAAACTGCTCATGACAACAACCTCGTCAACAACAAACGGTTTAAATAAATAGACCGTGTGTGATTAACTCTTAATAGTATTAAAGAAATAATGTCAGATTTAAAAAATAACAAATAAATGGGTGGAGGGTAGTTGGTCATGCTATTTTAAGAATCCACTAAAAATAAGGAACATCAATATAACTTTTGGTTTTAAATAATCAGACAAAGATAAGTGATAGAATGACAAGATCTTCCAAATGAAAGCCAGCACAAATGTGGTGTTCTATACTCTACTTTTGGTATACTTTTTGGTTGGCCGAAGGAAGAGTGTTTTGACTTTTGACACTTGACCGTTAAGAATCAAACAAAGCTCGGGGCCGGCTAATTATTTATTTTTATAGTTTTATTAAATACTCCGTATAATAAAACTCTTTACAATTGTGTCAACATAATTATTAAACTTATGTAGTTCTATTCTAGTCCAATGGAATGAAGTTGATGGTTAAGACTTTGAATTTTATGATTTTAGTTTTGAAATCTGACATAATGGACCCCATAATGGTAGGTTTTCTTTTTTGATAGTGTTTCTGTATAAGTCAGGTCTGAAGCGTCAAAATAAATATAAATGGTTAACATCCCGTCTTCGGAAAATTCACTCAGGTATTGAGGGTGGTTTCAAGCACCGTTAAAAAAAATAAATTTATACCATTTATTTAATTAAAGCTGTTGAGATTATATGCTATTTGCTCTTGTTTGTTTATTGAAAGAAAGATCTGGTTGATACACAAAAGCATTCCTTCTATACTGCTTTAATTATTAATTCTGTCCTTATTATATAATTAAATTAAACAATTCAAGATTCTTGGACCGGGTTCAATATTTGTAAAAGTCTAGATCCTTGGACCGGGTTTAATGTTTGCATGTGTGAGGAACAGATAAACATGAACAAAACAACTTCACTTTCTAGAGTGTTTCCTTTGACCTTGACACCTATTTCATTTCCTCCCAATTTTGACTTTTCCACTTGTTTTGAAATTGACAAGTTTGCCCTTCCAACGTTCACCACACACACAAAATCCACACGCATTAACACAATATAAAACACACACCTTCATTTCCAACCAATTAACAATGTCTAAACAACAAGAATTGCAATCTTCCAATGTTCCCCACACCACCCCGGTCATCATGGAGCATGATGAAGAATCCGCTTCCAGCAGCTGCTTCAGCCTGTTCTGCTGCTTCGAAAGCCACCACCATAATGGTGAAAGTAGGACGTTTTTGTACCAAAACCAATCCGGAGGAGATCTTATTAACAAAGACACGTGGTTCATGAAACGAGCCAAGAGTTTGAAGGAGTATTCCGAGTTAGTTGCGGGTCCCAAGTGGAAAAACTTTATAAGAAAGTTTAGTAGGAGGACGAAGACGACGCAGTTTCAGTATGATTTGCAAAGCTATGCGCTTAATTTTAACAATGGAGACGATCATGAAGACGATGATTTGTTGCCTCGTAGCTTCTCTACGCGATTTGCTCCTCCTTCGCGATCAGTTCGAGTGTAAATATTTTTTTGATTTGTTAAGAATATTCGATTCATTGTTTCTTCTGTATTAAATTTATATCTATAACTATAATTGGTGATTAATACAAATGTAATATCAGTTCATTATAAAGACGTTATAATTTTTTAAATAAGTTTATATTCTAATGACTGTATGGTTGGTTATCCAATTTTTTGCCCTCCAAGCTAGATCACTTGATGATTGATAATAGTATGACTACGGATTCCTTAGTGAAACGGTAATAGAACTCGATTTTGAATAACAAAATTAAGATAAGAACCACAATAATATATAAAGTAATAACACTAGAACAAACACCAAGTTAATAAACTTCATAGGTTCAAACATGGGCATTGGGCAAGGAAGTAATTTAGAATTATTTGTGAAAAGTAGTGTAAAAGTAATATTTGCCGTTCAAAATACAAATTTATTTTTGTACTCTTGTCTAACGCTGTTAAAAACTGGATCGGACTTCACTGACTATAAAAAGCGGTGGAAATATATATATATATATATATATATATATATATATATTATATATATATATATATATATATATATGCAGGTAAACAACCAATGGATCACCATTGGATATCATCAAAACATATTTTAAAGACCGGTTGGTGATAGGAAGATAACATTGATTGCCGTCGACAACTTTAAACATGTTTGAATTCTGATCAACTATTTGGCAGTGGTTTGGATAACACCTTGAAAACTCGTTGATAATATAAGATATTTAGATTCTATGATGATATAGTATTTACTTTGTCTTTGTTGTTTTTTTGCCTAACCAAGTTAGTCGAACTGTATTTCCCCCCTACTAAAATTTCGGCATTCGTTCTTGATCAACCTTATAATCATAGCACTTGTTGAGTGGTAGTGATATTATGATAAGTGTTCGACCTATTCAAACTTCTCACTAACCGGTTGGTGATCACCCTTGTATACGTTGAAATTCTCACCACATGGGTAATGTTTATGGAAAATATGATAATTGTGAATTCAAAAGTTATATTATTCATGAGATTAGTTTTACAATATATACCAAAAATACAAGCTAGAATCAAGGAGAGATTACATCCAATAAATGATAAAATAAATCTACCTATGCTAATAAAAGAAAATAATTCTGAACATATTACATTTTAAGGCTAATTTTCACTAT
>NW_027504604.1:0-15651 GCF_021521415.1 Bidens hawaiensis
GAAAAAAATGTGAGTATGGGGCTATTCAACGAAAATGACTATATTTTCAGTTCAGGAGACCTTCATCGAATATTTTATGACCCTAAGAAAGAATCTGTTCGATTGATGTCCCTAGATCTTTCCCGTTGCCCGTTCGAATTTCGGTAGTACGGCCAAAAGGGTATGTTTACCGTCAACACGAAAAAAACTGAGCATGGGGCTATTCACCCAAAATGACCATATTTTCGGTCCTGGAGACCTTCATCGAATATTTTATGACCCTACGAAAGAATCGATCGATTTGATGTCCTTAGAGATTTCCCGTGGCTCGATCGAAATTTTGTTACCTACGGCACAAGTGGTATGTTCACACGACAGCCCGAAAAAACTGAGTATGGGGCTATTCACCCAAAATGACCATACTTTCGGTTCAAGAGACCTCATCAAATATTTTATGACCCTAAGAAAGAATCGAATCGATTTGATGTCCCTAGATCTTTCCCGTGGCCCGTTCGAAATTTCGCTACTACGGCCAAAGGGGGTATATTCACCGTCAGCCCGAAAAAAACAGAGTATGCGGCTATTCTCCAAAATGACCATATTTTCGGTCCTGGAGACCTTCATCGAATATTTTATGACCCTACGAAAGAATCGGATCGATTTGATGTCCCTAGAGCTTTACCGTGGCCCGTTCAAAATTTCGCTACTACGGCCAAATGGGTATGTTCACCGTCAGCCCGAAAATAAACGGAGTATGCGGCTATTCTCCCAAAATGACCATATTTTCGGTCCTGGAGACCTTCATCGAATATTTTATGACCCTACGAAAGAATCGGATCGATTTGATGTCCCTAGAGCTTTACCGTGGCTCGTTCGAAATTTCGCTACTACGGCCAAATGGGTATGTTCACCGTCAGCCCGAAAATAAACGAGTATGCGGCTATTCTCCCAAAATGACCATATTTTCGGTCCTTGAGACCTTCATCGAATATTTTATGACCCTAAGAAAGAATTGGATCGATTTGATGTCCCTAAAGCTTTCCCGTGGCCCGATCGAAATTTCGCTACTACGGCCAAAGGGGTATGTTCACCGTCAGCCCGAAAAAAAAATGAGTATGGGGCTATTCAACGATAATGACCATATTTTCAGTCCAGGAGACCTCATCGAATATTTATGACCCTAAGAAAGAATCTGTTCGATTTGATGTCCTTAGATCTTTCCCGTTGCCCGTTCGAAATTTCGTAGTACGGCCAAAAGGGTATGTTTACCGTCAACACGAAAAAAACTGAGTATGGGGCTATACACCCAAAATGACCATATTTTCGGTCCTGGAGACCTTCATCGAATATTTTATGACCCTACGAAAGAATCGATCGATTTGATGTCCTTAGAGATTTCCCGTGGCTCGTTCGAAATTTTGTTACTACGGCACAAGTGGTATGTTCACCGAGAGCCCGAAAAAATGAGTATGGGGCTATTCACCCAAAATGACCATATTTTCGGTCCAAGAAACCTTCATCAAATATTTTATGACCTTAAGAAAGAATCGAATCGATTTGATGTCCCTAGATCTTTCCCGTGGCCCGTTCGAAATTTCGCTACTACGGCCAAATGGGTATGTTCACCGTCAGCCCGAAAATAAACGGAGTATGCGGCTATTCTCCCAAATGACCATATTTTCGGTCCTGGAGACCTTCATCGAATATTTTATAACCCAACGAAAGAATTGGATCGGTTTGATGTCCCTAGAGCTTTACCGTGGCCCGTTCTAAATTTCGCTACTACGGCTAAATGGGTATGTTCACCGTCAGCCCGAAAATAAACGGAGTATGCGGCTATTCTCCCAAAATGACCATATTTTCGGTCCTGAAGACCTTCATCGAATATTTTATGACCCTACGAAAGAATTGGATCGATTTGATGTCTCTAGAGCTTTACCGTGGCCCGTTCGAAATTTCGCTACTACGGCCAAATGGGTATGTTCACCGTCAGCTCGAAAATAAACGGAGTATGCGGCTATTCTCCCAAACTGACCATATTTTCGGTCCTGGAGACCTTCATCGAATATTTTATGACCCTAAGAAAGAAATGGATCGATTTGATGTCCCTAGAGCTTTCCCGTGACCCGTTAGAAATTTCGCTACTACGGCCTAAGGGGTATGTTCACCGTCAGCTCGAAAAAAAAATGAGTATGGGGCTATTCAACGAAAATGACTATATTTTCAGTTCAGTAGACCTTCATCGAATATTTTATGACCCTAAGAAAGAATCTGTTCGATTTGATGTCCCTAGATCTTTCCCGTTGCCCGTTCGAAATTTCGGTAGTACGGCCAAAAGGGTATGTTTACCGTCAACACGAAAAAAAACTGAGTATGGGGCTATACACCCAAAATGACCATATTTTCGGTCCTGGAGACCTTCATCGAATATTTTATGACCCTACGAAAGAATCGATCGATTTGATGTCCTTAGAGATTTCCCGTGGCTCGTTCGAAATTTTGTTACTACGGCACAAGTGGTATGTTCACCGAGAGCCCGAAAAAAATGAGTATGGGGCTATTCACCCAAAATGACCATATTTTCGGTCCAAGAAACCTTCATCAAATATTTTATGACCTTAAGAAAGAATCGAATCGATTTGATGTCCCTAGATCTTTCCCGTGGCCCGTTCGAAATTTCGCTACTACGGCCAAATGGGTATGTTCACCGTCAGCCCGAAAATAAACGGAGTATGCGGCTATTCTCCCAAAATGACCATATTTTCGGTCCTGGAGACCTTCATCGAATATTTTATAACCCTACGAAAGAATTGGATCGGTTTGATGTCCCTAGAGCTTTACCGTGGCCCGTTCTAAATTTCGCTACTACGGCTAAATGGGTATGTTCACCGTCAGCCCGAAAATAAACGGAGTATGCGGCTATTCTCCCAAAATGACCATATTTTCGGTCCTGAAGACCTTCATCGAATATTTTATGACCCTACGAAAGAATTGGATCGATTTGATGTCTCTAGAGCTTTACCGTGGCCCGTTCGAAATTTCGCTACTACGGCCAAATGGGTATGTTCACCGTCAGCTCGAAAATAAACGGAGTATGCGGCTATTCTCCCAAACTGACCATATTTTCGGTCCTGGAGACTTTCATCGAATATTTTATGACCCTAAGAAAGAAATGGATCGATTTGATGTCCCTAGAGCTTTCCCGTGACCCGTTAGAAATTTCGCTACTACGGCCTAAGGGGTATGTTCACCGTCAGCTCGAAAAAAAAATGAGTATGGGGCTATTCAACGAAAATGACTATATTTTCAGTTCAGTAGACCTTCATCGAATATTTTATGACCCTAAGAAAGAATCTGTTCGATTTGATGTCCCTAGATCTTTCCCGTTGCCCGTTCGAAATTTCGGTAGTACGGCCAAAAGGGTATGTTTACCGTCAACACGAAAAAAAACTGAGTATGGGGCTATTCACCCAAAATGACCATATTTTCGGTCCTGGAGACCTTCATCGAATATTTTATGACCCTACGAAAGAATCGATCGATTTGATATCCTTAGAGATTTCCCGTGGCCCGTTCGAAATTTCGCTACTACGGCCAAATGGGTATGTTCACCGTCAGCCCGAAAATAAACGGAGTATGCGGCTATTCTCCCAAAATGACCATATTTTCGGTCCTGGAGACCTTCATCGAATATTTTATGACCCTACGAAAGAATCGGATCGATTTGATGTCCCTAGAGCTTTACCGTGGCCCGTTCAAAATTTCGCTACTACGGCCAAATGGGTATGTTCACCGTCAGCCCGAAAATAAACGGAGTATGCGGCTATTCTCCCAAAATGACCATATTTTCGGTCCTGGAGACCTTCATCTAATATTTTATGACCCTACGAAAGAATTGGATCGATTTGATGTCCATAGAGCTTTCCCGTGGCCCGATCGAAATTTCGCTACTACGGCCAAAGGGGTATGTTCACCGTCAGCCCGAAAAAAAAATGAGTATGGGGCTATTCAACGAAAATGACCATATTTTCAGTCCAGGAGACCTTCATCGAATATTTTATGACCCTAAGAAAGAATCTGTTCGATTTGATGTCCTTAGATCTTTCCCGTTGCCCGTTCGAAATTTCGGTAGTACGGCCAAAAGGGTATGTTTAACGTCAACACGAAAAAAACTGAGTATGGGGCTATATACCCAAAATGACCATATTTTCGGTCTTGGAGACCTTCATCGAATATTTTATGACCCTACGAAAGAATCGATCGATTTGATGTCCTTAGAGATTTCCCGTGGCTCGTTCGAAATTTTGTTACTACGGCACAAGTGGTATGTTCACCGAGAGCCCGAAAAAAATGAGTATGGGGCTATTCACCCAAAATGACCATATTTTCGGTCCAAGAAACCTTCATCAAATATTTTATGACCTTAAGAAAGAATCGAATCGATTTGATGTCCCTAGATCTTTCCAGTGGCCCGTTCGAAATTTCGCTACTACGGCCAAATGGGTATGTTCACCGTCAGCCCGAAAATAAACGGAGTATGCGGCTATTCTCCCAAAATGACCATATTTTCGGTCCTGGAGACCTTCATCGAATATTTTATAACCCTACGAAAGAATTGGATCGGTTTGATGTCCCTAGAGCTTTACCGTGGCCCGTTCTAAATTTCGCTACTACGGCCAAATGGGTATGTTTACCGTCAGCCCGAAAATAAACGGAGTATGCGGCTATTCTCCCAAAATGACCATATTTTCGGTCCTGAAGACCTTCATCGAATATTTTTTGACCCTACGAAAGAATTGGATCGATTTGATGTCTCTAGAGCTTTACCGTGGCCCGTTCGAAATTTCGCTACTACGGCCAAATGGGTATGTTCACCGTCAGCTCGAAAATAAACGGAGTATGCGGTTATTCTCCCAAAATGACCATATTTTCGGTCCTGGAGACCTTCATCGAATATTTTATGACCCTAAGAAAGAAATGGATCGATTTGATGTCCCTAGAGCTTTCCCGTGACCCGTTAGAAATTTCGCTACTACGGCCTAAGGGGTATGTTCACCGTCAGCTCGAAAAAAAAATGAGTATGGGGCTATTCAACGAAAATGACTATATTTTCAGTTCAGTAGACCTTCATCGAATATTTTATGACCCTAAGAAAGAATCTGTTCGATTTGATGTCCCTAGATCTTTCCCGTTGCCCGTTCGAAATTTCGGTAGTACGGCCAAAAGGGTATGTTTACCGTCAACACGAAAAAAACTGAGTATGGGGCTATTCACCCAAAATGACCATATTTTCGGTCCTGGAGACCTTCATCGAATATTTTATGACCCTACGAAAGAATCGATCGATTTGATGTCCTTAGAGATTTCCCGTGGCCCGTTCGAAATTTCGCTACTACGGCCAAAAGGGTATGTTCACCGTCAGCCCGAAAATAAACGGAGTATGCGGCTATTCTCCCAAAATGACCATATTTTCGGTCCTGGAGACCTTCATCGAATATTTTATAACCCTACGAAAGAATTGGATCGATTTGATGTCCTTAGAGCTTTACCGTGGCCCGTTCTAAATTTCGCTACTACGGCCAAGTGGGTATGTTCACCGTCAGCCCGAAAATAAACGGAGTATGCGGCTATTCTCCCAAAATGACCATATTTTCGGTCCTGAAGACCTTCATCGAATATTTTATGACCCTACGAAAGAATCGGATCGATTTGATGTCCCTAGAGCTTTACCGTGGCCCGTTCGAAATTTCGCTACTACGGCCAAATGGGTATGTTCACCGTCAGCTCGAAAATAAACGGAGTATGCGGCTATTCTCCCAAAATGACCATATTTTCGGTCCTGGAGACCTTCATCGAATATTTTATGACCCTAAGAAAGAAATGGATCGATTTGATGTCCCTAGAGCTTTCCCGTGGCCTGTTAGAAATTTCGCTACTACGGCCTAAGGGGTATGTTCACCGTCAGCCCGAAAAAAAAATGAGTATGGGGCTATTCAACGAAAATGACCATATTTTCAGTCCAGGAGACCTTCATCGAATATTTTATGACCCTAAGAAAGAATCTGTTCGATTTGATGTCCTTAGATCTTTCCCGTTGCCCGTTCGAAATTTCGGTAGTACGGCCAAAAGGGTATGTTTACCGTCAACACGAAAAAAACTGAGTATGGGGCTATACACCCAAAATGACCATATTTTCGGTCCTGGAGACCTTCATCGAATATTTTATGACCCTACGAAAGAATCGATCGATTTGATGTCCTTAGAGATTTCCCGTGGCTCGTTCGAAATTTTGTTACTATGGCACAAGAGGTATGTTCACCGAGAGCCCGAAAAAAACTGAGTATGGGGCTATTCACCCAAAATGACCATATATTCTGTCCAAGAAACCTTCATCAAATATTTTATGACCTTAAGAAAGAATCGAATCGATTTGATGTCCCTAGATCTTTCCCGTGGCCCGTTCGAAATTTCGCTACTACGGCCAAATGGGTATGTTCACCGTCAGCCCGAAAATAAACGGAGTATGCGGCTATTCTCCCAAAATGACCATATTTTCGGTCCTGGAGACCTTCATCGAATATTTTATAACCCTACGAAAGAATTGGATCGATTTGATGTCCCTAGAGATTTACCGTGGCCCGTTCTAAATTTCGCTACTACGGCCAAATGGGTATGTTCACCGTCAGCCCGAAAATAAACGGAGTATGCGGCTATTCTCCCAAAATGACCATATTTTCGGTCCTGAAGACCTTCATCGAATATTTTATGACCCTACGAAAAAATTGGATCGATTTGATGTCTCTAGAGCTTTACCGTGGCCCGTTCGAAATTTCGCTACTACGGCCAAATGGGTATGTTCACCGTCAGCTCGAAAATAAACGGAGTATGCGGCTATTCTCCCAAAATGACCATATTTTCGGTCCTGGAGACCTTCATCGAATATTTTATGACCCTAAGAAAGAAATGGATCGATTTGATGTCCCTAGAGCTTTCCCGTGGCCCGTTAGAAATTTCGCTACTACGGCCTAAGGGGTATGTTCACCGTCAGCTCGAAAAAAAAATGAGTATGGGGCTATTCAACGAAAATGACTATATTTTCAGTTCAGTAGACCTTCATCAAATATTTTATGACCCTAAGAAAGAATCTGTTCGATTTGATGTCCCTAGATCTTTCCCGTTGCCCGTTCGAAATTTCGGTAGTACGGCCAAAAGGGTATGTTTACCGTCAACACGAAAAAAACTGAGTATGGGGCTATTCACCCAAAATGACCATATTTTCGGTCCTGGAGACCTTAATCGAATATTTTATGACCCTACGAAAGAATCGATCGATTTAATGTCCTTAGAGATTTCCCGTGGCCCGTTCGAAATTTCGCTACTACGGCCAAATGGGTATGTTCACCGTCAGCCCGAAAATAAACGGAGTATGCGGCTATTCTCCCAAAATGACCATATTTTCGGTCCTGGAGACCTTCATCGAATATTTTATAACCCTACGAAAGAATTGGATCGATTTGATGTCCCTAGAGCTTTACCGTGGCCCGTTCTAAATTTCGCTACTACGGCCAAATGGGTATGTTCACCGTCAGCCAGAAAATAAACGGAGTATGCGGCTATTCTCCCAAAATGACCATATTTTCGGTCCTGAAGACCTTCATCGAATATTTTATGACCCTACGAAAGAATCGGATCGATTTGATGTCCCTAGAGCTTTACCGTGGCCCGTTCGAAATTTCGCTACTACGGCCAAATGGGTATGTTCACCGTCAGCTCGAAAATAAACGGAGTATGCGGCTATTCTCCCAAAATGACCATATTTTCGGTCCTGGAGACCTTCATCGAATATTTTATGACCCTAAGAAAGAAATGGATCGATTTGATGTCCCTAGAGCTTTCCCGTGGCCCGTTAGAAATTTCGCTACTACGGCCTAAGGGGTATGTTCACCGTCAGCCCGAAAAAAAAATGAGTATGGGGCTATTCAACGAAAATGACCATATTTTCAGTCCAGGAGACCTTCATCGAATATTTTATGACCCTAAGAAAGAATCTGTTCGATTTGATGTCCCTAAATCTTTCCCGTTGCCCGTTCGAAATTTCGGTAGTACGGCCAAAAGGGTATGTTTACCGTCAACACGAAAAAAACTGAGTATGGGGTTATACACCCAAAATGACCATATTTTCGGTCCTGGAGACCTTCATCGAATATTTTATGACCCTACGAAAGAATCGATCGATTTGATGTCCTTAGAGATTTCCCGTGGCTCGTTCGAAATTTTGTTACTACGGCACAAGTGGTATGTTCACCGAGAGCCCGAAAAAACTGAGTATGGGGCTATTCACCCAAAATGACCATATTTTCGGTCCAAGAGACCTTCATCAAATATTTTATGACCCTAAGAAAGAATCGAATCGATTTGATGTCCCTAGATCTTTCCCGTGGCCCGTTCGAAATTTCGCTACTACGGCCAAAGGGGTTTGTTCACCGTCAGCCCGAAAAAAACAGAGTATGCGGCTTTTCTCCCAAAATGACCATATTTTCGGTCCTGGAGACCTTCATCGAATATTTTATGACCCTACGAAAGAATTGGATCTATTTGATGTCCATAGAGCTTTACCGTGGCCCGTTCGAAATTTCGCTACTACGGCCGAATGGGTATGTTCACCGTCAGCCCGAAAGTAAACGGAGTCTGCGGCTATTCTCCCAAAATGACCATATTTTCGGTCCTGGAGACCTTCATCGAATATTTTATGACCCTACGAAAGATTCGGATCGATTTGATGTCCCTAGAGCTTTACCGTGGCCCGTTCGAAATTTCGCTACTACGGCCGAATGGGTATGTTCACCATCAGCCCGAAAGTAAACGGAGTATGCGGCTATTCTCCCAAAATGATCATATTTTTGGTCCTGGAGACCTTCATCGAATATTTTATGACCCTACGAAAGAATTGGATCTATTTGATGTCCCTAGAGCTTTACCATGGCCCGTTCGAAATTTCGCTACTACGGCCGAATGGGTATGTTCACCGTCAGCTCGAAAATAAACGGAGTATGCGGCTATTCTCCCAAAATGACCATATTTTCGGTCCTTGAGACCTTCATCGAATATTTTATGACCCTACGAAAGAATCGGATCGATTTGATGTCCCTAGAGCTTTACCGTGGCCCGTTCGAAATTTCGCTACTACGGCCGATTGGGTATGTTCAACGTCAGCCCGAAAGTAAACGGAGTATGCGGCTATTCTCCCAAAATGACCATATTTTCGGTCCTTGAGACCTTCATCGAATATTTTATAACCCTATGAAAGAATTGGATCTATTTGATGTCCCTAGAGCTTTACCGTGGCCCGTTCGAAATTTCGCTGCTACGGCCAAATGGGTATGTTCACCGTCAGCTCGAAAATAAACGGAGTATGCGGCTATTCACCCAAAATGACCATATTTTCGGTCCTGGAGACCTTCATCGAATATTTTATAACCCTAAGAAAGAAATGGATCGATTTGATGTCCCTAGAGCTTTCCCGTGGCCCGTTAAAAATTTCGCTACTACGGCCTAAGGGGTATGTTCACCGTCAGCCCGAAAAAAAAATGAGTATAGGGCTATTCAACGAAAATGACTATATTTTCAGTTCAGGAGACCTTCATCGAATATTTTATGACCCTAAGAAAGAATCTGTTCGATTTGATGTCCCTAGATCTTTCCCGTTGCCCGTTCGAAATTTCGGTAGTACGGCCAAAAGGGTATGTTTACCGTCAACACGAAAAAAACTGATTATGGGGCTATTCACTCAAAATGACCATATTTTCGGTCCTGGAGACCTTCATCGAATATTTTATGACCCTACGAAAGAATCGATCGATTTGATGTCCTTAGAGATTTCCCGTGGCTCGATCGAAATTTTGTTACTACGGCACAAGTGGTATGTTCACCGACAGCCCGAAAAAACTGAGTATGGGGCTATTCACCCAAAATGACCATATTTTCGGTCCAAGAGACCTTCATCAAATAATTTATGACCCTAAGAAAGAATCTAATCGTTTGATGTCCCTAGATCTTTCCCGTGGCCCGTTCGAAATTTCGCTACTACGGCCAAAGGGGTTTGTTCACCGTCAGCCCGAAAAAAACAGGGTATGCGGCTTTTCTCCCAAAATGACCATATTTTCGGTCCTGGAGACCTTCATCGAATATTTTATGACCCTACGAAATAATTGGATCGATTTGATGTCCATAGAGCTTTACCGTGGCCCGTTCGATATTTCGCTACTACGGCCAAATGGGTATGTTCACCGTCAGCCCGAAAATAAACGGAGTATGCGGCTATTCTCCCAAAATGACCATATTTTCGGTCCTGGAGACCTTCATCCAATATTTTATGACCCTACGAAAGAATCGGATCGATTTGATGTCCCTAGAGCTTTACCGTGGCCCGTTCGAAATTTCGCTACTACGGCCGAATGGGTATGTTCACCGTCAGCCCGAAAGTAAACGGAGTATGCGGCTATTCTCCCAAAATGACCATATTTTCGGTCCTGAAGACCTTCATCGAATATTTTATGACCCTACGAAAGAATTGGATCTATTTGATGTCCCTAGAGCTTTACCGTGGCCCGTTCGAAATTTCGCTACTACGGCCAAATGGGTATGTTCACCGTCAGCTCGAAAATAAACGGAGTATGCGGCTATTCACCCAAAATGACCATATTTTCCGTCCTGGAGACCTTCATCGAATATTTTATAACCCTACGAAAGATTTGGATCGATTTGATGTCCCTAGAGCTTTACCGTGGCCCGCTCGAAATTTCGCTACTATGGCCAAATGGGTATGTTCACCGTCAGCCCGAAAATTAACGGAGTATGCGGCTATTCTCCCAAAATGACCATATTTTCGGTCCTGGAGACCTTATCGAATATTTTATGACCCTAAGAAAGAAATGGATCGATTTGATGTCCCTAGAGCTTTCCCGTGGCCCGTTAGAAATTTCGCTACTACGGCCTAAGGGGTATGTTCACCGTCAGCCCGAAAAAAAAATGAGTATGGGGCTATTCAACGAAAATGACTACATTTTCAGTTCAGGAGACATTCATCGAATATTTTATGACCCTAAGAAAGAATCTATTCGATTTGATGTCCCTAGATCTTTCCCGTTGCCCGTTCGAAATTTCGGTAGTACGGCCAAAAGGGTATGTTTACCGTCAACACCAAAAAAACTGAGTATGGGGCAATTCACCCAAAATGACCATATTTTCGGTCCTGGAGACCTTCATCGAATATTTTATGACCCTACGAAAGAATCGATCGATTTGATGTCCTTAGAGATTTCCCGTGGCTCGATCGAAATTTTGTTACTACGGCACAAGTGGTATGTTCACCGACAGCCCGAAAAAACTGAGTATGGGGCTATTCACCCAAAATGACCATATTTTCGGTCCAAGAGACCTTCATCAAATATTTTATGACCATAAGAAAGAATCGAATCGATTTGATGTCCCTAGATCTTTCCCGTGGCCCGATCGAAATTTAGCTACTACGGCCAAAGGGGGTATATTCACCGTTAGCCCGAAAATAAACGGAGTATGCGGCTATTCACCCAAAATGACCATCTTTTCGGTCCTGGAGACCTTCATCGAATATTTTATGACCCTACGAAAGAATCGATCGATTTGATGTCCTTAGAGATTTCCCGTGGCTCGTTCGAAATTTTGTTACTACGGCACAAGTGGTATGTTCACCGACAGCCCGAAAAACTGAGTATGGGGCTATTCACTCAAAATGACCGTATTTTCGGTCCAAGAAACCTTCATCAAATATTTTATGACCTTAAGAAAGAATCGAATCGATTTGATGTCCCTAGATCTTTCCCGTGGCCCGTTCGAAATTTCGCTACTACGGCCAAAGGGGTTGTTCACCGTCAGCCCGAAAAAAACAGAGTATGCGGCTATTATCCCAAAATGACCATATTTTCGGTCCTGGAGACCTTCATCGAATATTTTATGACCCTACGAAAGAATCGGATCGATTTGATGTCCCTAGAGCTTTACCGTGGCCGTTCGAAATTTCGCAACTACGGCCAAATGGGTATGTTCACCGTCAGCCCGAAAATAAACGGAGTATGCGGCTATTCTCCCAAAATTACCATATTTTCGGTCCTAGAGACCTTCATCGAATATTTTATGACCCTACGAAAGAATCGGATCGATTTGATGTCCCTAGAGCTTTACCGTGGGCCCGTTCGAAATTTCGCTACTACGGCCAAATGGGTATGTTCACCTTCAGCCCGAAAATAAATGGAGTATGCGGCTTTCTCCCAAATGACCATATTTTCGGTCCTGGAGACCTACATCGAATATTTTATAACCCTACGTAAGAATTGGATCGATTTGATGTCCCTAGAGCTTTACCGTGGCCCGTTCTAAATTTCGCTACTACGGCCAAATGGGTATGTTCACCGTCAGCCCGAAAATAAACGGAGTATGCGGCTATTCTCCCAAAATGACCATATTTTCGGTCCTGGAGACCTTCATCGAATATTTTATGACCCTACGAAAGAATTGGATCGATTTGATGTCTCTAGAGCTTTACCGTGGCCCCGTTCGAAATTTCGCTACTACGGCCAAATGGGTATGTTCACCGTCAGCTCGAAAATAAACGGAGTATGCGCTATTCTCCCAAAATGACGATATTTTCGGTCCAAGAGACCTTCATCGAATATTTTATAACCCTAAGAAAGAATTGATCGATTTGATGTCCCTATAGCTTTCCCGTGGCCCGTTCGAAATTTTGCTAATACGGCCAAAGGGTATATTCACTGGCAGCCCGAAAAAACTGAGTACGGTGCTATTCAATGTAAATGACCATATTTTCAGTCCTGGAGACCTTTATCGAATATTTTATGACCCTACGAAAGAATCGAATCGATTTGATATCCGTAGAACTTACCCGTGGCCCGTTCGAAATTTTGTTACAACGGCACAAGTGGTATGTTCACCGACAGCCCGAAAAAACTGAGTATGGGGCTATTCACCCAAAATGACCATATTTTCGGTCCAAGAGACCCTCATCGAATATTTTATGACCCTAAGAAAGAATCGAATCGATTTGATGTCCCTAAGAAAGAATCGAATCGAAAGAATCTTTCCCGTGGCCCGTTCGAAATTTCGCTACTACGGCCAAAGGGGTATATTCACCGTCAGCCCGAAAAAAATAGAGTATGGGGCTATTCTCCAAAAATGACCATATTTTCGGTCCTGGAGAACTTCATCGAATATTTTATGACCCTACGAAAGAATCGGATCGATTTGATGTCCCGAGAGCTTTACCGTGGCCCGTTCGAAATTTCGCTACTACGGCCAAATGGGTATGTTCACCGTCAGCCCGAAAATAAACGGAGTATGCGGCTATTGTCCCAAAATGACCATATTTTCGGTCCTGGAGATCTTCATCGAATATTTTATGACCCTACGAAAGAATCGGATCGATTTGATGTCCCTAGAGCTTTACCGTGGCCCGTTCGAAATTTGCTACTTACGGCCAAATGGGTATGTTCACCGTCTGCCCGAAAATAAACGGAGTATGCGGCTATTCTCCCAAAATGACCATATTTTCGGTCCTGGAGACCTTCATCGAATATTTTATGACCCTACGAAATAATCGGATCGATTTGATGTCTCTAGAGCTTTACCGTGGCCGTTCGAAATTTCGCTACTACGGCCAAATGGGTATGTTCACCGTCAGCCCGAAAATAAACGGAGTATGCGGCTATTCTCCCAAAATGACCATATTTTCGGTCCTGGAGACCTTCATCGAATATTTTATGACCCTAAGAAAGAATCGGATCGATTTGATGTCCCTAGAGCTTACCCGTGGCCCGTTCGAAATCATGCTACTACGGCCAAAGGGGTATGTGCACCGTCAGCCCGAAAAAACTGAGTATGGGGCTATTCACCCAAAATGACCTTATTTTCGGTCCTAGAGACTTGAATCGAATATTTTTTGACCCTACGAAAAAATCAGATCAATTTGATGTCCCAAGATCTTTCCCTTGGCCTGTTCGAAATTTCGGTAATACGACCAAAAGGGTATGTTTACCGTCAACACGAAAAAAACTGAGTATGGGGCTATTCACCCAAAATGACTATATATTCGGTCCTGGAGAACTTCATCGAATATTTTATGACCCTACGAGAGAATCGTATCGATTTGATGTCCTAGAGCTTTCCCGTGGCCCGTTCGAAATTTTGCTACTATGGCCAAAGGGGTTTGTTCACCGTCAGGCCGAAAAAACTGAGTATGGGTTATACACCAAAAATGACCATATTTTCGGTCCTAGAGACCTTCATCGAATATTTTATGACCCTACGAAAGAATCGGATTGATTTGATGTCCCTAGAGCTTACCCGTGGCCCCATCGAAATTTCGCTACTACCGCCAAAGGGGTATATTCACCGTCAGCCCGAAGAAAACTGAGTATGCGGCTGTTTTCTCAAAATGACCATATTTTCGGTTTTGGAGACCTTCATCGAATATTTTATAACCCTACGAAAGGATCGATTTGATGTCCCTAGAGCTTTACCGTGGCACGTTTGAAATTTCGCTACTACGGCCAAATGGGTATGTTCACCGTCAGCCCGAAAATAAACGGAGTATGCTGCTATTCTCCCAAAATGACCATATTTTCGGTCCTGGAGACCTTCATCGAATATTTTATGACCCTAAGAAAGAATTGGATCGATTTGATGTCCCTAAAGCTTTCCCGTGGCCCGATCGAAATTTCGCTACTACGGCCAAAAGGGTATGTTCACCGTCAGCCCGAAAAAAAAAATGAGTATGGGGCTATTCAACGAAAATGACCATATTTTCAGTCCAGGAGACCTTCATCGAATATTTTATGACCCTAAGAAAGAATCTGTTCGATTTGATGTCCTTAGATCTTTACCGTTGCCCGTTCGAAATTTCGGTAGTACGGCCAAAAGGGTATGTTTACCGTCAACACGAAAAAAACTGAGTATGGGGCTATTCACCCAAAATGACCATATTTTCGGTCCTGGAGACCTTCATCGAATATTTTATGACCCTACGAAAGAATCGATCGATTTGATGTCCTTAGAGATTTCCCGTGGCTCGTTCGAAATTTTGTTACTACGGCACAAGTGGTATGTTCACCGACAGCCCGAAAAAACTGTGTATGGGGCTATTCACCCAAAATGACCATATTTTCGGTCCAAGAGACCTTCATCAAATATTTTATGACCCTAAGAAAGAATCGAATCGATTTGATGTCCCTAGATCTTTCCCGTGGCCCGTTCGAAATTTCGCTACTACGGCCAAAGGGGTTTGTTCACCGTCAGCCCGAAAAAAACAGAGTATGCGGCTTTTCTCCCAAAATGACCATATTTTAGGTCCTGGAGACCTTCATCGAATATTTTATGACCCTACGAAAGAATTGGATCGATTTGATGTCCATGGAGCTTTACCGTGGCCCGTTCGATATTTCACTACTACGGCCAAATGGGTATGTTCACCGTCAGCCCGAAAATTAACGGAGTATGCGGCTATTCTCCCAAAATAACCATATTTTCGGTCCTGGAGACCTTCATCGAATATTTTATGACCCTACGAAAGAATCGGATCGATTTGATGTCCCTAGAGCTTTACCGTGGCCCGTTCGAAATTTC
>NW_027504605.1:0-19009 GCF_021521415.1 Bidens hawaiensis
TGGATCCACAAAATCTGTGAACAGCAACTCGAGACTGCCACATATTCGGCTTTGGCGATTGAAGTGGAGACGGTTGTCTACTTCTTGCACTGCTAGGAAACAAGCCGGTTTCCCATAATTGACATCATGTTGTAGTAGACTTGAAGTTGCTCTTCCATCCTCCATAGTCGAAATTTGAAAAAACAGTAAGATCAAAACTATCATCCTTGGGATACCATAACTTGATGTCAGGATTACCCCTCAGATAGTGGAAAATACGCTTTATAGCCGCCATATGAGTCACTCGAGGACTCGATTGATACCTGGCACACAATCAAACAACAAACATTACACCTGGACGCCATGCAGTTAAAAGGCAATAAAGAACCTAGCATAGCTCGATAAAGAGTTGGATCAACATTATCCTCCAATTCGTCCGGTGACAAAATTGTGACCCACTGGAAGTGGAGTAAAAGGTACTTTTCTCTTCGGTGACAAATTGTGACCCACTGGAAGAGGAGTAAAAGGTACCTTTCTGGCAGATATCTTGAATTGGCTCAAGACATCGTTCACATATTAGGTTTGATGAATAAAAATTCTGGTTTCAGACTGGTGAACCTGCAACCTTAAAAAGAAACTCATCTCTCCCATCAAACTCATCTTGAACTTGGTTTGCATCGTCTTCTCGAAGTCTTTACGTAACTTGTCGTTTGTTGAGCCGAAAATGATATCATCCACATATATCTGAACTAGAAGGAGATCATCTTCCACAGACTTATAAAAGAGAGTACAATCCACAATCCCCCCCCCCCCCCCATTTGAAGCCACTATCAAGTAAATGGTCAGCAAGTGTGCTATACCAAGCTCGTAGGACTTGGTGAAAATTATATAGAGCATTGTTTAATCGGTAAGAACACTCTAGATAATTTGGATCTTCAAAACCAGGAGGTTGCTTCACATAAACCTCCTCGTGAATTTCCCCGTTAAGAAATGCACTCTTAATGTCCATCTGGTATACTTTGAAATTCTTGAAGGCAACATAGGTTAAGAAAATACGTATAGCCTCTAGTCTCACAACCGAAGAGTATACTTCAGTGTAATTCACGCCTTCTTGCTGATTAAACCCTTGTACAAGTAATTGTACCTTATTTTGCACAATGACCTCAAGATCATCTTATTTACATTTAAATTCCCATTATGTCGGGATAGCCTTTTTCACCTGATCTGGTTTATCAATAACATCCCAAACACCCAGTCTTACGAACTGCTGCAACTCTTCTTGCATTGCTTCTACCCAAGACGGATCTTGAAGTGCCATAGGAACACTTGTTGGTTTTATCTATGATAAGAAGCAGGTGTATCTAGTGATACTCATGATACCCGATGCATGCATGTCCGCATATGCACACAATACATTATCATCGCATACATTAGCATCCTGACGTAGTGTACGAACTCCTTCATTCACATCACCAATGAAATTTTCCTAAGGATGATAAGAATGAATTCGAAGTGTCGTATTCTCGGGAACTTCAACATTTTCTTGAAGATTGGTGACGTTTTCTTCAGCCGCTTGATCATTCAAAGGTTGGAAAAATTCTTCAACTTGTTTCTCAGGAGCATCCTGAGTTTTAGAAATGGGGCGGAGGAAGAATCTTTAAAGACGGCATCATCAGAAGAAATTAAAACATCATCTGATGTTTCCGGTTGATCACGGACAACGTTCTCTTCATAAATAGAAGATCTTGGAACATAAAACAACTGCTCTTCCAAATAGGTATGCACTAAGTCTTTTTCTTGTACATCAACCGAAGGAGTGAATGAATTAAATAAACCATCATAGTCAAACATCTAGTCAGGTCCCTTGCCGGAAGGTGATGTAGTGTATCTCTAGCAATCAACATGATACGATTACTCTACACATACAGAAGAGAAGTTAAATACACATTTCTTACGTGATGCATACCCAAGAAAATAACCCTCGATTGCCTTCACTTCAAATTTATCTGTATCTCTTTTCAACATCGTGCAAGGACACACAAATGGTTCAAGAAACTGAAGGTTCGGCTTACGATTATTAAACAACTCATAACTTGTCTTTTTGAGCTTCTTAACAGTCAAATTGACTCAATGTATAACATGCGGTATTCACAGCCTCGTTTTAGAATTGAACATGAAGCTTCAAAATCGCAAACATATTTCTAGTCGCCTCAATTAGATTCCTATTCTTCCTGTCATCAACACCATTATGTTGTGGCACATACAAAGCACTGTATTCATGATGAGTACCTTTTTTAATACAGAAAAATCAAGCATACTATACTAAAACTCCATGCTATTATCACTTCAGATACGTCTCACTTTATGTTTATAAAGCGATTCTATCTTGGTGATCAATTTGCACCAGAAGTGGTATTTGATAATTTGTGCTCATGAATAACACCCATGAAAATCTTGTATAGTCATCGGTGACAACCAAACAATAAAGAACTCCCCAATACTAGGTCGATTCACAAGACCAAATAAATCCATGTGAAGTCGTTCCAACGGATTATCAATAGAGCTGATTTGCTTCAATGGGTGCGATTTCTTGTTCTGTTTCCCTTTCTTGCACGCAATACAGTGATCGGTCATCTTAAAAATTTTCAACAAAACACCATCCACCAAATCATTTGTCGTCAAATGATTCATCTTACGAATGTGAATATGACCATCCACATGTGCCATAGGAACGTGTCCTTCTCCGTTACTTTTGAAACGAAACACATTGTTGTTGAAGAAAATAGAACTGTAGAAGCCATATAAAGCACATGGATATATCATTTTATCGCAGTGATCGCATGACGACCATGTCTTCGGGAATAACAAATCCCTGTTTGAGAATAACACATTCTTTATCATTTAACAAAGTGGTATATTTTTTTATCACAAATCTGTGAAACACTCAACAGATTATGATCCACTTTTTCACAATAATTTACGTTTCTGAATGTAATACAAACATTCGATACTTTTCTCTCTTTTGTAATTAAACCACCTTGATTATCCGCAAACACCACATAACCCCCTTGTATATCTTTAACATTTGAAGGAGATTAAGATTACTGGAAATGTGTTAAGAGCGTCCACCATCCATGATCCATTTATCTCCTGAAATAGTCTTGGACGAACTTTGCATAATCAAGTAGATGATTAGTTCAAAAAGGCAGCCCAAGCGTCAGTGTTGGCTCTACCTTTGTTTCCTTTCGGCATGCATTAATCTCGGGTTTCCTTGTTGAAAGAACATCAACCGGAACTTTACTTTCACTTGATTCCTTTATGGTATTATGATGTGATTGATGATATTGACAATAAGTCAAAGGTTTTTTTTGGCTTTCATTTAAAATACTCATCACAACTGAATCCACATGTTTACAAATCGGTATAACAAGCTCAACCGTTTTTCTTTTTTACATTAGATTCTTAAAAGTTAACCCTAACTACTTTCCTTGGGTTAACCCTAACTACTTTAGTTTAGGTTTAACTAAACCCAAAGGGATATCTTTTTCATTGAACATTTTATTAACCCCTTTGAATTTATAAACCCAACCACTTTGTAAGGCCCCGTTACCAATGCCCTACATTTGGTCGTTGGATTTACTCATAAACACAGTTCTAAATATCAGAGTTAATTAAAACTTTACGCGGAATATAAAACTTCAAACAAAATATGTTACATAACCTTCAAATCTTGTCTTAACAAACATTCAAATAGTTTAAACATAAAACATGGTCTTTTAAAATAACATAACATTTTCTTGAGATGCCAGTATCTTCAATTCCATGCCATGTGTTCCCCTCAAGCGAGCTGCTTCATCCTACTCACCTGCGTGCATACTAAAAGTCAGCTACGCTGAGTGAGTTCTAGTTAATTATATAACCTACAACACATTCATATTTACCTACTTTCGTTCATACTTTCATACATTCGTTTATCGTACTCTTACTTACCTTCATACCTTACGTTATAAAGAGCATTACGCCCTACTTTCCTCGAGTATTATTAGGGCCCGGTTCCCTCTTGCCTCGAATATTATTAGGGTTCGGTTCCCTCTTGCCTCGAGTATTATTAGGGCCCGGTTCCCTCTTGCCTCGAATATTATTAGGGTTCGGTTCCCTCTTGCCTCGAGTATTATTAGGCCACGGTTCCCTTTTCGTACCATACATTATCTTTCCCGTATTATCCTTATAACATTCATGCATATATACATACATATCATACATGCATTATTCATGCATACTACATCTCATATACTCATTCCATACTTACTACATAATACCTTCCTTAACAATACGTGCAATACCCGAAGGTCGTTCACGTACTGTCAAGCATTCATTCCTAATATAAACATAAATATCACATTCATCATTAAGGCATACACTTACCATTTAAGGTAAGTTTATTAACATTCACATTGAGTATGCACACATCCCCGAAAACATAGCGAGGAAAATGGGGCTAGAAACTCACCTGGATCCTGTTTCTTTCTCCGTTAATTGTTAATCCCTTCTTTAATTGACCTCTGCTAACTGTATATGAGTTACACGTATCAATACTTGTCCTATTTGCATTTCAGCCAAATATGGATAAGTCTGGTCTAATCTAAGGGGCTTGTTTTAGATTACATTTAACTTAGAATATTTTATTCCTAAACATTCATGTGTTCAAGTACTTTGTATTGTACATTATTCCTTTCTTGCTTTCTTTAGTACTCTTCTCTTTTTTTCTTTATTCTCTTGTGTTCATTTACTAAGTCCTAAGTTAATCTTTCCTTCTTTCTGTTCGATTAGAATACAACCTTGTATACAATTAAGTGGGTCATTGTATTCAGGTTCTTGCATGTAATCGAACATATTGTAATCGGGTCTCAATTGTGATCGACCATATGCTTTGTAACTGAATACTTACATGTAATCAACCCATGTAGTAATCGGTCTTACATAGATGCACGTTATATTTATGTATTCGAGTTTAAGTATTGTGATCAAATGCTCCATTGTAATCGATTGGTATAATGTAATCGAGTTTACATGCAAGCAAGTGGACCATGTATGCGAGTTCTCATTGTATGCAAATTCTTTGTATGTAATCGATCATACATTTGTAATCGAGTTAAGTTGAATGCCCTATTGTAATCGAGTTAGAGTATTGATTCATTTGTCCCTTGTAAGCGACTTAGACCATGTAATCGACTAATACAATTGTAATCAAGTCAAGAAATTAATCAACCCCAATTGTATTCGAGTCATGAAGGTAATCGACTAACTGTGGGTTGTAATCGAACAGAGATTGTAATCGACTCCAATGTGATCGATTTTGGTAATTGTAAGCGAGCATCCATAATGTAATCGATCATCTCATTGTAATCGAACACTCTTATTGTAATCGAACACTATTATTGTAATCAACTATAAAATGCAAGCGAATGAGCTGTAGGCCTTATGTATACGAATATGCAAAAGGTTACAAGTTTGGTCCTTAAATCCTCATTTTTGTTTTGTCTTTCGGCCGTACACCCTATTTTGGTTTAACATTAACTCATAAACGCTTCCTTAACCGCTTTCGGCCAAAACTTGACTCGTGAGATCGTAAAGTTTGAACCTTTAGGCTTAAAATGTTCAAAACTAGTTCTAGTTTTCGTTAAACGAGTCGTTCATAGCCGTAGGTTTGTCAAGTTCATTTTAACTTCAAGTTTGCTACTTTATGGTTCGTTTATACCCGATCTACTCTAGGTTTAAGTTTCATTGCCAACCATTCATAAAAACGTAAACTTTAAAGATAAAGAACGTACCTTTGAACGTTTTTGGGTTACGGTTTAACTTGGTTATCTTGTATCTTGCTTAAATATCCAAGATCGATCACTTTGTAGCTTGATTCGAGTCTTGGATTCCTTCCTCTAGCTCGCGACCGTAAGAGGGTGTTTAAGTGTGTGTGTTTTGAGTGTATAGAGAATAATATGGAGAGAAATGAGGATTTAGGGTTTTAGGGAGGTTTAAGGGAGTATTTATACTCTCTCAAGCCCATGGACCTAAGGCCCATCCCATCCCGTATTCCATATTTATTATTCCAAGTCCATACTTCTTTCTTTTATTTAAACTTAATTAAATATTAAAATACGTTTCAAAACATAAACTTTATTTATTTATTATTATGAAATTTAGGATATTAAACACTTGATACTTTACCACTCTTAACAGGCTTAATGAATTTCATCAAATCCTCATTAGAAATCACAGGCTTTCCTGATGATTTTTCTTTCTCACTGATATGGTCCAAATTATATTATTTCATAAATATTTCCTACACATGAAGTACTTTTCTGTTAGATTTTATTAAATTTTATTCTTAATTGGTTCATATATGGGATTTTTATGATTTTTAGTGACTATGAGCTAAAACTGATTGGTATATTTTATTGAACTCGTATACAATCGGTGATCATTTAATTTGCATTCATGTTATATTTTATCATTGTTTTAAGTAAAATAAATTATAACATCTAAATGTGAAAAGGTTTAAATGTAATAATATATCATTGTTTCAAATCCGCATTTCCATGTGAAAGTTTACTATGTGATCCTTAATTATCTTTTAAATTGTCAAAAATAGAATATCCACGTTGGAGTTGAACCATAGCAAAAGAGAAGAATAATTATATTGGATTTAATAGGTTATTTGTGAGAGTTTAGTGGGCTGGATCGAAATTTGTAAATAGCCCAAAGTTAATAAAAGAAAGGGAAAAAAGAAAACCGGTGAAAGAAGGTGGCCTCTTGTTTAGATTAGAAGACTACAACAAGAGGTTTAGGAAAAGAGGCAGCCGAAGAGAAGAGAGAAGGCAAGGCTGGTTCGAGCGGAGAGCGTTTGGGTTCAACACCTACTCATTCAAACATCACTATTATTCAGTTTGAATTTATTGTCTTCGCCATGAATTCATTATTTAAACTTATTTACTTTGGGTTGTTCTTGAGTATGGTTTTTGGCTAAACCCTTAGACCGCCTAGGCTTATGATGAACTTTTGCTGACGTTGGATTTGTTGGAATTACGTATGCCCGAGACACATACTTAAACTAATGTGGCTAACTGTGTTTGATCCAAGTCGGGTCATACCCAATAACAAGCTAGACAACACCAAATGTATTCTTTTAGTGATTTGATCATTTAAACGAATACCGAACACTACGTGTTTAGAAAATTGGTTTTCTAAACAAACACACTTGAGGATTTAAATAAATTATCTGGATAATTTGTTTATATAAATAAATTATTTAATTGGTTAAATAATTACATAAATGTATGTACAATTTTATAAAAGTGAGTTTTATAAAATAAATGGAGGTGTTTTAAATGGTTAAAACAAAACACAAAAAAAAAAAAAAAAAAAACAACAAAACCGGCCACCCCATGTGGGTGGAGGGTTTGGTCCCATCCAAACTTTTGTCCTTTTGTGTTGACCACCTTTTATTAATAACCATTCACAAGACATGCATTTTGGTTCTTGTCTCATTTTGAATTTCAAGTAATCAAAAACATCCTCTCTTTCTCCCTCTAAAACTCACGGCCACTTTGGCCAATTTTGGGGTTTTTGTGAGCTTGATTAAAGTGTTCAAATCCTAGCATCAATTGGTGTTGTTGATTCAAAGCTTGGGGTATTCAAAGCTTGAGGGTTTCTCCTTTGCAACCTTGCCATTTGAAGACATCATCTTCTTCATCCATCTACATCTTCTTATAAGGTATAAGAAGGTACCATTTACATTTTGTAAGCATATTGTTCTTGTAATATTGATCCTTGTTCTTTGGGTTTTAGTTTTAACATAATGGTATGTTCATAACAAGTTTTAAAATCTAAGCTTCCGTTGCGTTTTCATGTTAAATATGGTTAACTTGAACTTTGATAATCTTGTATAAAACCCAACAATGGCATCAAGAGCCGGTTACAAGGACTTATGCTTCTTACATGTTCATAGATTTCGGGTTTTTCATGGGTGAAAAAGGGGTCCGAAATTTTGGTGGATTTTACCCCTCATGGATTTGTAAGATCTTGACATGCATGGAAAGATCTTAGGAAACCATTATTAACATTTGGATGTTGAAAATAAAATAAAGAAAAATAATAAAAAAATTTGGGTCGTAGCCTCTTGGGGGGGGGGCCGATTTTATTTGGTGATTTTGGGCATTGGTTGCTTAGGTTGCATGCTTAGAACATTTGGTATGTTTGGATGTGTCATAACCGAAACCTAGACCTTGGATGTGTTGATTGTTGTTTGTGTATGTTGATTATGTTTATTATTTAATATGGTTGTAATAATTCATAATCTTAGGCTTGTGTAATTTATTTATTCATAAGTTGGTTTGTAATAAATAGATTAGTTGCATTTTCTTTTTTTTTAGAAAAATATGTATTAGGATACATTTTGTAAAAATTGAAGATGCAAGAATTGGTGGATTTGGGCCTTGGACCGAAATTTTGGGCTTGTTGGGCCTCACCGGCCCATCATGGGATTCAAGCCCATTAGGCCCATAAATTTCACTCTTGGGCCCAAGAAGACTTTTGGAAGTTTGGAGCCCATTAACAAGCCCAACAAGAACACAACAACTTGGAAAGGATACTTGAAGCATTTGGATGCAAGGTCAAGTGGGAGTCAACATTCCATCCTTGTGTCATGTTTTGTCCCTTAGGTGTGACTTATGACCTATACTTGTTTCGGCTAACAAGTATGGTCAAACTTAGCGGTTCTCGGTTATGACTATATTTTGCATATGTATGCTTGGTTGTTTGTTTTACTTTATGTAATGTGTGGTTGATAGATATTAGGATATCCAAACCGTCACATAGGAACGACAACAAGCATGAAACGGGTTCTAATATATATTTGGTAATATCGCGTCAATTAGTTTAATTAAATGGGTTTATTAAAACTAAGCGATTACTCACATATAATAAAATTGGTTTTATTATAACTTGAACCTTGAAAATTGGTTTTCAAAATCGCCATATTTCTAAATGCATGTTAGGATATGGCATAATGTTTTTCAACTAGAATATTTGAAAAATTTAAAATCCCTTTTTTCATAATTACCAAAGAAACAAGTCTAACACCATCCTTTTGTATGACACTTAACGTATTAGGAAACTTTTAATGGGATAAAGGTCACCTAACCATTTTGAGCAAACTAATATACTTAGGGTAATATTAACATATTTGTGGGATAAAGGTCACCTAACCACTTGTATGTTAATCTTACATGTCTATACAAGTAGGACGACTTGAATTGGAAACCATGTGATAAAGGTCACCTAAGCATGGGATCTAATGGTGTTGATGGGATAAACATGCCAACACGAAATAAGGATTTCGAATGGTCCCATACCTCTAGAAGTTGCAAAGGGTTGCAATTGTCAAGATTGACTACCTTGTTAAATCAAATAACGGGATAAAGGTCACCTAACCGAAATTTGATTTATCGTTGGATTCTAGAATTTAATTATTATTTTAAAATTTGGAATAAAAGGGTATTAATAATTAAATTGTTTATAATACTAAAATAAAACTTTGTTAAATTTTGTAGATGGCCGCTAACAATGCTAACACCTCTACCCATAACACCCGTAACCTATCCTTAAGAACCATCCTTGAAAAGGATCGTCTAAACCATAATAACTTTATGGATTGGTATCGCAACTTGAGAATAGTTCTCAAACAAGAAGAGATATCATATGTCTTAGACGATCCCATTCCCGACGAGCCTAACGTGGAAGATGAGGAGGCGTATAACAATTGGGTCAAGTACACCAAAGATTCGGTGCAAGCCTCTTGCCTCATGTTAGGGACTATGATTCCCGAAATCCAAAAGGATTTCGAGCATCATGGGGCATACGACATGATAACTCAATTGAAGGAAATGTTCCTTCAACAAGCTAGAGCGGAACGTTTCGAAACGGTTCGAGCGTTTCATGCATGTCGTATGGAGGAAACCCAAAGCGTCTCATCTTATGTCCTAAAGATGAAAAGCTACATCGAAAAGCTTCGTAGGTTGAATTGTCCCGTGTCTAATGAGTTGGCTACGGATTTGATCCTCAACTCTTTGACCAAAAGGTTTGAAACCTTTGTCATGAATTATAACATGAATGGGTGGGACAAAAGCATTGGTGAGCTTCACGCAATGCTAAGAACGGCCGAAGCGGGAATGGGTAAAAAGGTTTTACCCGTTCTAACAATCAATGAAGGAAAAAGGGGACATAACTCCAACCCCAAAGCAAGTGTTGCTAAGGGCAAGGGCCACGTCCAAGGAAAAGGAAAGAGGAAAGCCATCACGCCCATCAAACCGAAGGAAAAGAAGCAAAAGGTTGCGGCGCAAGATCCATGCTTTGAGTGTGGAGAGATAGGTCATTGGAAAAGGAATTGTCCGACCTATCTCAATGCGTTAAAAGATAAGAGGGATGCGGGGCATACCTCAGGTATTATCTTTACTATACATATTGAACTAAATGTTATTTCTTCAAATACATGGGTACTTGATACCGGATGTGGAACTCACATTTGCAATTTGTTGCAGGGGTTCAAAAGAAGTAAACAACTCAACAAAGGGGACATTAGTCTCTTTATGGGCAATGGAGCAAGAGTTGAAGTCCAAGCCCAAGGAGACTACTTGTTAAAGCTTCCAAGTGGTTTGGAAGTAATTTTGAAGAATGTTTTGTATGCTCCTAAGTTAAGGAGAAACATTATTTCCGTGTCCCTTTTAAAACAATGTGGCTTTGATCTTAAGTTTATTGATTATGATATTCATGTTTTGATGAATGGCATATTTTATTTTAAAGCTATACCCATGAATGGTATATATGAAATAGATCAAAGTGGTATGTCACATAGTAGTTCAATGTACAATGTCAGCACCAAGAAACTCAAGAAGGACTTGGGTGATTCCTATCTTTGGCATTGTCGCCTTGGACATATAAGCAAGAATCGCATGCAAACTCTTCGCAAGAGTGGTATTCTAGAAACAAATGAGTATGATTCATTTGATGTATGTGAATCTTGTTTACAAGGCAAAATGACAAAGCAACCCTTTAATAAAACTTTTGAAAGGTCAAAAGAATTATTGGGTATCATACATTCGGATGTATGTGGTCCTTTTAGACCAATGACTAGGAATGGTGAAAGATACTTCATTACCTTTATTGACGATTATAGTCGATATGGTTATGTGTACTTATTGAAACACAAAGATGAAGCTTTTGAAATGTTCAAAAACTTCAAAACTGAAGTAGAAAGACAACTCAAGACCACAATCAAAGTACTTCGTAGTGATAGAGGAGGTGAATACCTAAGTGGTGTTTTTCAAGATCATCTTAAGAGTTGTGGAATTATTTCACAACTTACTCCACCTGGAACACCACAACATAATGGTGTGTCTGAAAGGAGAAATCGTACCCTATTAGATATGGTTCGATCGATGATGGCTAGAAGCACTTTACCTCTATCATTTTGGGGCTATGCTTTACTTTCCGCTGTTCGCATATTGAATATGGCTCCAACCAAGAAAGTGGAGAAGACACCTTTTGAAATATGGCATGGAAAGGCTCCATCGCTATCATTCTTAAAAGTTTGGGGTTGTGAAGCTTATGTAAAGCAATACACCCCAAACAAATTAGAAGTCCGATCCACTAAATGTATCTTTATAGGTTATCCTAAAGATGATATAGGATATTACTTTTACGACCCTAGTGAGCAAAATGTTATTATTGCTCGAAAGGGTAAGTTCTTAGAAACTAAGTTCCTTGAGGAAGGAACTAATAGTAGAACAGTGAAATTTGATGAGGATCAAGAATCACAAGATGATACACAATTGGTTGATACTAGCACTCAACAAGAGGTTGTTGAAAGTGATCAAGTGGTTGATCAAAACACACAAAACGTTCGCAGATCTGGTAGAGTTAGCAATCCACCTGAAAGATATGGATTTTTTGTAGAAGGTTGCTACGTGGTAGATTCTGATGAACCAACCACATACCGTGATGCAATGTCCAAGAATGATTGTGACAAATGGCTTGAAGCCATGAACGTTGAGATGCAATCCATGTATGACAACCAAGTTTGGGAATTGGTTGAACTACCACTCAACTCCAAAGCTGTTGGAAGTAAGTGGGTTTTCAAAAGAAAAACTGATATGCATGGAAACTTGGATACTTATAAAGCAAGACTTGTAGCTAAAGGTTTCACTCAAACTCAAGGGGTTGATTATGATGAAACTTTTTCGCCTGTGGCAATGCTAAAGTCTATTAGGATATTATTTGCCATAGCTGCACATTATGATTATGAAATTTGGCAAATGGATGTCAAGACCGCTTTCCTAAATGGATATCTTGAGGAAGATGTCTATATGGTTCAGCCTGAAGGTTTTGTCGATCCGAAACATCCTAATAAAGTATGCAAGTTAAAGAAATCAATCTATGGATTGAAACAAGCATCTAGAACTTGGAATCATCGTTTTGATGAAGAAATCAAAAATTTTGGATTCATCAAGAACGCTGATGAGGCTTGTGTGTATAAAAAGGCTAGTGGGAGTATAATTACCTTCTTAGTATTGTATGTCGATGACATTCTACTATTTGGAAATGACATTCCAACCATGGAAAGCGTTAAGGCTTGGCTTGGAAGTAGATTTTCCATCAAGGATCTTGGTGAAGCTGCCTATATTTTGGGAATAAAGATCTATAGGGATAGGTCAAGGCGCTTGATAGGTTTGAACCAAAGTACATACATTGATAAGATCTTGAAAAGGTTCAAGATGGAAAACTCCAAGAAAGGTTTTGTACCTATTCAAAGAGGGACCATATTGAGTTCAGCTCAATGTCCAAGCTCAAAGGGTGAGCAAGAGACGATGAAACAAATCCCATATGCTTCTGCTATAGGATCCATCATGTATGCGATGATATGTACTAGACCGGATGTGTCATGCGCTTTGAGCATGACAAGCAGATACCAACAGAATCCAGGAAACAGTCATTGGATGGCTGTTAAGAGCATATTGAAATACCTTAGGAGAACTAAGGATATGTTTCTGATATATGGATCTGGTGAGGAGGAACTCGCTATAAAAGGTTACACGGATGCGAGCTTCCAAACTGATCGAGATGATTCTCGATCACAGTCTGGGTATGTGTTCACTCTTAATGGAGGAGCTGTCTCTTGGAAGAGCTCAAAACAGGAAGTGGTAGCATTGTCCACTACAGAATCAGAATACATCGCCGCTTCATTGGCAGCTCAGGAAGCTGCATGGTTGAAGAAATTCATTACTGATCTAGGGGTGGTCTCTTCCATTCAAGACCCCCTAGAAATCTTTTGTGACAACGAGGGTGCGATTGCACAAATCAAGGAACCTCGTTCGCACCAAAAGACAAGGCACATAGAGCGGAGATTCAACTACATAAGGGATGAAGTTGAAAAGGGAAAGATATGTATTCGCAAAGTTGGAACTGATCAAAATCTTGCGGATCCATTCACGAAGCTCCTAGAAAGACCGAAACATGAGCGTCATGCGAGTGGCTTAGGACTTCGATATTCTAGTAATTGGATTTGATCTATTTTGTATTAAAGTTTAAAAGACTTTTGTAATTTAACTCTTTTATATGATTATGGAATCTTGAGTTAAATTCTAATTTTGCATGTTTAATCCATGAATAAGTTATCTTATTCTAAAAGTCCGTAGTCGATCACATTTGTGGGAACAAATATGAAGCAAGACTATTATGAACTAGGATTGGTGGATATTCATAAGGAATGAATATAGAACATAGGTATGCTGCCAAGGTTCATAGATATTTGTGGGATACAAATATTGGACTGACCCGCTCTCAATATTACTACATGGAGTCGATTGACCTGATCATTAGTAATTTTGAGTAAAGGAGAATTTCATATTATCCTTAGACCTGAGATGTATACTGGGTCTTGATTTTCACCAAGTATTACACTTTGACTCTCCCCTTCGCTATTCGTAAAAGATGGTACATAAGGATGAGCTCGGGTGGAGTATAAAGTGATAGTGAGAGGCGTATACAATCAAGAAGGAATTTGTTCCTCTTATGTGTTGAGAGTTTAGATGTCTAAGGCCTGATAAAGTTGAATTGTAAAGAGAATGATCACCTATGTCTCTTAGATCCAACATGACATCTAGTAACAAAGGGATATAATGATAGATTCACCTAAATCATATCAAGTAAGGGACTTGAAGGGATGATGTTATTGAATGGCACTTCGTCAAACACATTAGGGGTGGTGAACTGTTGTTAGGCGGTATTCACCACTTGCATTAATTTTCTATGTATCTCGTGCAAGTGGGAGATTGTTGGAATTACGTATGCCCGAGACACATACTTAAACTAATGTGGCTAACTGTGTTTGATCCAAGTCGGGTCATACCCAATAACAAGCTAGACAACACCAAATGTATTCTTTTAGTGATTTGATCATTTAAACGAATACCGAACACTACGTGTTTAGAAAATTGGTTTTCTAAACAAACACACTTGAGGATTTAAATAAATTATCTGGATAATTTGTTTATATAAATAAATTATTTAATTGGTTAAATAATTACATAAATGTATGTACAATTTTATAAAAGTGAGTTTTATAAAATAAATGGAGGTGTTTTAAATGGTTAAAACAAAACACAAAAAAAAAAAAAAAAAAAAACAACAAAACCGGCCACCCCATGTGGGTGGAGGGTTTGGTCCCATCCAAACTTTTGTCCTTTTGTGTTGACCACCTTTTATTAATAACCATTCACAAGACATGCATTTTGGTTCTTGTCTCATTTTGAATTTCAAGTAATCAAAAACATCCTCTCTTTCTCCCTCTAAAACTCACGGCCACTTTGGCCAATTTTGGGGTTTTTGTGAGCTTGATTAAAGTGTTCAAATCCTAGCATCAATTGGTGTTGTTGATTCAAAGCTTGGGGTATTCAAAGCTTGAGGGTTTCTCCTTTGCAACCTTGCCATTTGAAGACATCATCTTCTTCATCCATCTACATCTTCTTATAAGGTATAAGAAGGTACCATTTACATTTTGTAAGCATATTGTTCTTGTAATATTGATCCTTGTTCTTTGGGTTTTAGTTTTAACATAATGGTATGTTCATAACAAGTTTTAAAATCTAAGCTTCCGTTGCGTTTTCATGTTAAATATGGTTAACTTGAACTTTGATAATCTTGTATAAAACCCAACAGGATTTTGGTTTGGATTTTGCTTTTGTTATGGTTTATGTTTAAGTAAGAGGTTTATTGTTTTTTCATTCGATGCATATGTGTGCTTAGGATTGTTTGATGATTTTTATTATTTCACAATTTTCTTGGTGATTGTCTGTCATATAATATGATTCTGTTAGGTCATCTACTGTGTATTTTTGACTAGTTTATGGTTGATTTGCAATAATACCATAGGAACAGTATTAATAAATCAAGTAGACTTAAGTGTGTTGCTAATCTAAATAGCTATGAGGTGATAGATTATATAATAGGTCTTGGTTAATGAATTGCTAGATTTAGTTCCCTGTAAGGAGTCCGTCTAGGTTTGGTTTGTTTGCCTTGTCTATCTAGTTGAGTGAATTCTTTAAACTACCTTTGATTTCTGCGCTGTAGGGTAGGATTTCTTATAGAGGTACTTGTCATAAAATAAATTAGTGACCGTAAGCGAGTCTAATTAAACTGGTATTTTAATAGCTTATTAGGATTCCATATTTGTCTTCTTGAGAAAGGTCAAGGGTCCTGTTCGGTTTCCCATTAAGTGGATAGTTTAAGATACCGGTTCCATACCTTAGCATTTTCCAATCATTTGAAAATTGATGCATTAGGGATTCTAGCCAAGGTGGTTGTTCGTCATCATCTAAATGAAGTCTAGATTTCAGTCGTCTTTAGTTTTCTTAATTAGTTTAATTTTAGTTTTTAGTAAAAGCCCCCTTTTAAGAATAAATATATAGTCGCGTCTGTAATAGAGTTTAATTTAGCTAGTTTACAGAACTAAAAGAGTCTCATGGGTTCGATATCCGGACTTACATAACTGCACTAGAGCCGACCTGTTCACTTGCCGGTTTGTAGTTTTAGTTAAGTTAAGAGTCTAGAATTATTACTTAGTGTCTAGATTAGCGTGTTTTTTATATAACTACTTTTAGCACATCACTCACACGAAAATTTTAAACCATAAACAACTTCTTTAAACTCATGTAGTTCACAAAAAAATTTGATTTTCATGAGAAATATTTTTATCTTTATGAATCACATGAGGTTAATCAACTTCCTCAACTAAACAATAATAGTCATTTTCAATGAAAAAGACAACGCTTTGAAGTTGAGATATTGGATTTGATTTTTCATTAACAAGCTTAAAATATTTCACCGGTTTAGATTTCTTCTCATTGATTACATTATTCTCAATCACATGAGGATCACAATCAAAGGACTATTAGTATAAGTTTTCTTAAGATCTCATGTGGTTGGAATGCTTGTATAATCATTATGGAAAAGGAGGAACAAATCCTAAGAATTTCTTCATTGATTTCATTTAATAGAGAAGAAGAATTTCTGAATTTCCCTCGCTTATTTTCAAATCTAGTATCTCTTTTTCAAGCTTAGTGACATTGGTTCTCAAATTTAGAATTTCTTGAAATTGATTATCAATCATGATTAACTTTACAGACATCTCTGCTTTTAAATCATGATTACTAACCGAAAAAGCATTAATCTTTTCTTTGATTTTTCTTCTATCTCAACTGCTGTCGATAGTTATCATAAATAATTGTTAAATCACGAAAAAGTTGATCATTGTGGTGACGTATTGAATAAAATTTAGACTTAGATTCACCACAATAAACACACTCTTGTTCATTATCAACGGATGAACTTACATTAACAGATCGCTCGACATAAAGTTAAAAGAGTTAGAACAAACCTCTTCTATTTTTGCCATGCAAGCGAAAGTTTCTACCTGCTCAATGCTAGAACCATTTGATTTAGTCTCTGATTCTGATACATCATTTTCATTAGTAAGCTGATCACCCCTTGTATCTTCAAATTGCTCAGTTTGCTCAAACAATAGTAGATTCGGTTGATTTCCTAGATGTATTACCCAACAACCGTTGAGACCAATCAATTTCTTCATTAGTAACCAAAGCTTGTGACACTCCTGGTTCGATCGATTGAGCTCCTTTTGGCTTTTCCTTAGACTCAAAGTTATTATACTTCTTCTTAGAACTTCTATCTTGAGTCTGAGCTCCATAATATTCCTTCTTCGGCTTGTTGCATTCCTTGGCGAAATGACCGAACTCTAGGAAATTGTAGCATTTGACTCTCAACTTATCAAAGCCAATTATCTTGTTCATAGCTGGCAAGTCTTTTCCCGTCCTTTGCATAAACCTTTTAACCTTCCCCACGATTATTGTCATACTCCATTTTAGATCCATCAATTCAAGATCATCTGGATCGATCTGATCATAATCTTCATTTGTTAAATTACTTGTAGCAATCTTGCTACCCACCAATTTCACATATGATGTCATGAAAGCACACATGAAGGCAAATTGTTGCTCAGCTTCCTTAATGTTCGCATTTGGTGGTTGTGAAGTTCGAGGAATTGCACCAGAAGAAGCACCAGATCCATATGACATGAAAGATACATTAGGACCATATTCAGTACGTTGTGGAATCTCATGATTAGTCTATGAGTAAAATGCAGTAATTAAAATAGTTATACTACTCAAAGGAAGTGTTCCCCCATATAGAGTTGGATCTTGATTGTCTTTTGAAGAATTATGACATTTTAAATCATAGTCTCTTTCTTCCAATTTCTACACAAACTCCATTGCAGTAAGATCATCATTCTTAAAAGAAACCATTTTCTTTAAGAACTAGCAAATAATTGGAATATGAAGAAGGTAATGCATTCTTCAAGGTATCAATCTGATTACTCTTGTTAGGAGGTATTGAGAAATTGTTCATTTCAGTTACCATCTCCCCCTTCAAGAGAAAAAAGTTTCTAAACTGAAACTTCTGCATAGATTTCTTGCTATCTTTTGTGTTTCGCATACTTCTCATTTTCAGATGTTGAAACAAAGAAGCAAATACTTTAATATTGCTGACTTGATGGAAAATATTTTCTGGTAATGCCATTCTCAACACAGAATAAACTCTTATTTTAATCTCATAGGCTTTCTTCTCTTCCGTTGCCATGTTTATAAACGTCTTTTCAGTGTACCCAGTAGAATCATCACCAACCAGCAATGGGTTATACACAATATCCAAACTTTGCATACAGTCTGAATGGATAGATCCAAATGAGCTATAAACCTTGGTTCCCATTTAGAAAAAACACATAACTTAATAAGCCTCGGGCATTTACTGTGAGACCCGATCTCTGAATCCAAGTTCAACAATTGCTGCATGAGAGCGTTCTAGGAAGTAAGGGCGTAAAGTTTGCCATCATGAAAAACTAGAAATATGCAACTGAAAACATGATCATATATGACCATTATTACTCTTTAATACTGGTCAAATATGAGCGTTATTATTCTTCAATTCCTTTCGACACACTTTAATTCCAACTTCTGTTTGTGGCACTTCAACTCCTAGAAAGTATCTCATCATACCCAGATATGTTATTTCAAACTTCTTTTGCATGGACTTCTTGAAACATTCACACAACATTTCATTATTTCCTGCAAATATTAGATGATCCACATACAAAATAACCACAAAAATACTATTCCATACCCATTTCACAAATAGAGTATGGTCAAACGTGCTTTTCTTGAACCCTTCATGTTTGAAAAACCTTTCTATACGATTGCACCAAGCTCGCGAGGCTTGTTTTAAACCATATAAGACTCGCTTCAGCTTGTACACCTTTTCTTCTTCTCCTTCTTTGATAAAACCATGCGATTTTTCTACATATACTGTCTCCTTGATTTCCCCATCTAAGAAGGCCCTTTTGCGCTTT
>NW_027504606.1:0-19909 GCF_021521415.1 Bidens hawaiensis
ATATATAACTATTAATACTTAGCCCGATACATACTTATGAGGTGACGGTATATATGTATACTTTTTATACATTAGCGATACGGACGTTAGACAACGTCTTATACTTGTTATGTATATCCGTTATATCCTCTTTATATATATATCCTCCGAGCATTAGGGAATGCTTGATACAAATTATTCGTCGGTAGTCATGACGTTCGTGACAGGCTTTAGCCTAATAGGTTTTGGAGCTCTCATCGTTAGTCCCCAGGTAGGTAACGGGCCCATCTATGTTATATTCGTTTACCAGCCTAGACAGGACGTCCAGACTACCGGCACCTCCACCCTTCCAGTTACTCGCAATGTCCATCACAAAAACCCGTATTTTATATTTATACGTATGGCACATATATAGGAATATATGTGTATTAATTGTAGATATCATTTCCTCATGTGTATGATAAGTATTATTAGTATTTTCGTCTTCGTAACATAAAGTTATCTTTTACTTTTATAACTCTTATACACATCCTTTGTTTTTATAACATTATACATGGGTATTTATATTTTCATTTGCGTATATAGGAATATACGTGTACCTTGTATTTTACCCGTACAATCATCGTTATTTTTATTTCCAAAACTTGATGCAAGGGTTGCACCTTATGTTTAATGTGCACTTTTATTTATACTTTTATCTTTATTACTAGTACTCATATTTTATCATTATTATTATTATTATCACTATTATTATTACTATTATTATTTTTACTTTTATGAGAACCCGACACGGTTTTGCTTAAGTTATCAACTTCCTTATTAACTTATACGCATTCAAGAATCCGTTTTGTATCACCGTTATTCATTCTTTTATAATTATGTTTTATATCATCATCAAAATTATTCATTCCCTTAACTAATTTTCCATATTCCCTAAACACCTTTAACACCTTTATAGATCCTTTATAACTTTTACTTAACATGATTTATCCTTCATTATATATCATTTTAACACACTTCAGGTTTATATTCATGATTCATCACCTCGTTATGTATATGTATCTTAGGCTTAGTCCATGTTTTTCTACTAAACATTTTATGGCATTAGTACCTTGGGAATGTCGGTTTTTGAGCGTTCTTGAGCGGGTTTAAGGCGAGATCCAAGTTCCTTGACGTTAATCACGATGTTGAGGGTCTACATTATGTTTAAATAACATGAAATAGGTGAACTAGGGTCATGTAAAATGATGAAACCGTGGCTGGACAGAATCTGTGTTTTTCCAGCCACCATAAACTGTTACAACTCGAGTTTTCGGCTTACCTAATGCTGAAATGAAGCCGGAAATGGATGTTCAAAAGGTGGTTCGTGATCCTTGCGAGTTTCCTTGGATTCCTAAACAAGAATCACCCAAAAATACCAAGTGGTTTGTGAGATATGAACAAAAGAAGAGAGGGGGTACTGCTGGAAAATGCAGTTTCCAGCAGTGACCTTCGAAGGTTCAAAGCTTCTTACCGAGTTTTCCGGGCAGAGATCCGTTCAAGGCTTTCTACCACGGTTTAAGGATTTCTTCTAGCTTTCCAAAGATATATAGGGTTCAAGATGTTAAGAGTAGAATTATAGAGAAAACAGGTTGCAAAGAGGCGGCTGTTTGGTGGCCTGCTGCTGTTCTTCGGCCGAGAGGGAAGAGGTTGAAGTTTGGAATGTGTTTTGAAGTTTGTATGTGTTAATTCTTTGTCCACAACCTTGGTATATAATATGGAAAGCAAGAGGGGACAATATCCCTTGAATTAAGGGTGGCTACCTTATCAATCAAGTGTCAATAGTTGGTCAAAGTATGGTGCAAATTCATTGTTTATTTGATTGGGATGGGGAGCCGGATTTTTGAAGGATTCTTGGAGGCTTGGTAGCTTGCAAGTATTACTATAATGATGATGTTGGTGATGATGATGTAGCATGAAGATATGGATGTATGTATGGATGCATAAATGGTGGCTTCATGTGGTGTTTGATCTTGTGTTTAAAATCGAAAAGAGAAAAGGTTGGGGTTCGGCTTTGGGCTGCAAAGGGAGGGTATTATGGTCATTTAATAAATATATTGGTTGTCCAAATGCAGTGCTAAGTTCAATCTTGGTTCGGGTCTTAAGTGGATAGTCGTTAGGACGAGTTGATCATCGAGTAAACAAGTTATGGAATTTATATTGGACTTGGGTATTGTGAGCTTCTCTTAATTTATTTGGTCACCTATAAGGTATTATAGATGGTATGGAACCCGGTATTTATTTCGGTTCCCGGTATGATGTATATTTAAATTTAGCCCGGAGTTATATTCGGTTAAATAGTGCTCCATATTGTAGTCCTTCATGGATTGTTTAAATTATTAACTTCATATTATTTTGACTAGTATACCTTTAATTCCTTCATAGTTTCATATCATGGTCGTCTCATTGTATAATGTAGCATTGATTTGGCCGGTTCGGCGACTATATTCCATTATTTAAACGTTTATGGCATTTTGGTCCTAATTAGGGAATTAGGACATTACTGGGCATGGTCTTACCATTACCCCTTATATTGGATCATAGGTATATATTTAGCTTGATATGTTTGTCACCTCTGACTATTACTGGGCTGTCTTTATCATATAGCCGTTCTCATCGGCTCTTTATACGATCCTATAGGCATAACGACTGTTCTCGTTCACATTTCAAGTATACTATGGTTTATACCTCATATAAATTATATAAATAATACGTAATTTAAATCAAATATATACATTAGAGTGTGAAAAATTACCGGGTGTCACAGTATGTATCCTACGAGCAAACTTGTTCTTCAGAGATCCCTTCAACCATTTTTGGCATTAACTAATCTTAACAAACCCAAGTGTGCTAGTGACACTGTAGCTTGCTCGTGGTTGAACCTTGCTCGTTTGAAGTCCTTTATGTAATTTCTTTATCAACTTCTTTCAAGTTTGTTGGGACAACTGTTTATTATGAATAAACCTTGCTCGATCCACCAAAATACTTGGTTTTTGCTTGGTTTAGTCAAGAATTTGCTCTGAAACAAATCTTGCTTGACTTGAAGAACAACCTTGCTTGATGAAGTATAGTTTGCTCGAACTAACACTTAAGAACAATTCTAAAAGCTAACTTTGCTCGAAGAGCAAAATACCTTGCTTGGCCAAGTATAAGCTTGCTGGGAGGCCTAAGTTTGCTCGGTTTCCATACTTAGCCATTTACCAAGGAGGTTGAGAAGATTCCAATCTTCCTTAAGTCTTTTCTCATCCCAACAGTATGTGTACTTGTTAAGATACGAAGATGAAGCCTTTGAAATGTTCAAAGTCTTCCAAAATGAAGTAGTAAATCAACTCAATAAAACCATCAAAGTACTTGGTTCAAATAGAGTAGGTGAATTCCTTAGTGATAATTTTTAAGATCATATTAGAAGCTGTGGCATCATCTCACAACTCACTTCACCCGGAACACCACAACAAAATGGTGTGTTTGAAAGGAGGAATCGAACTCTGTTGGATATGATTTAATCTATGATGGCTAGAAGCACATTGCCTCTATCATTTTGGGGTTTCCCATCGCTCTCGATAGCCTGTATTCAAAATATGGCCCCATCCAAGAAAGTGGACAAGACACCTTTTGAAATATGGCATTGAAGGGTTCCATCATTTTCATATTTAAAGGTATGGGTTTTGAGGCTTATGTTAAGCATAACACCAAAAATAAACTTGAAAGTTGATCCACTAAGTGTATCTTTGTAGGATATCCCAAAGACTCTATGGGATATTATTTCCACAACGCAACCGAGAAAAATGTGTTTATTGCTCGAACCTAGCAATAAACAAGAGCTTGTTGAGAATGATCAAATGGTTGATCAAGACACACAAAACAGTAGCAAATCTAGTAAAATTAGTAATCCACGCGAAAGATATGGATTTTTCATAGATGGATGTATTGTGGTAGCTTCGGATGAACCCACCACATAACATGAGGCAATGTCACAATCTGATTGTGACAAATGGCTTAAAGCCATGAACGTTGAGATGAAATCCATGCATGACAACCAAGTATGGGATTTGGTTTTACCACCTCTTAACTCAAAACGGTTGGAAGTAAGTGGGTTTTCAAGAAGAATACCGATATGCATGGAAACTTGGATACTTATAAAACAAGACTTGTAGCAAAAGGTTTTACTTAAACTCAATAGGTTGATTATGATGAACATTTTCGCTGGTGGCAATGCTAAAGTCTATTAGGATATTATTTGCCATAGCCTATTATGACTATAAGATTTGGAAAATGGATGTCAAAACCTCTTTTCTATATGGTTCAGCCCGAGGGTTTTGTTAATCCACAACATCCTAATAAAGTATGCAAGTTAAAGAAATCAATCTATGGATTGAAACAAGCATCTGGAAGTTGGAATCACCGTCAAGAATGCTAATGAGGCTTGTGTGTATAAGAAATCTAGTGGGAGCATCATTACATTGTTAGTATTGTATGTTGATGACATACTACTATTTGGAAATGACATTCGAACCATGGAAGGTGTAATAGCCTGGCTTGGAAATTGTTTTTCCATCAAGGATCTTGGTGAGGCCGCATATATTTTGGGAATAATGATCTATAGGGATAGATCAAGGCGGTAGATAGGTTTAAACCAAAGTGCATACATAGATAAAATCTTGAAAAGGTTCAAGATGGTAAACTATAAAAAAGGTTTGGTACCTACTCAAAGAGGAACGGTATTGAGTGCAACTCAATGTCCAAGCTCAAAGGATGAGCAAGAGAAAATGAAAGGAATCCAATATGCTTCGGCTATAGGTTCCATCATGTATGCAATAATATGCACTAGACCGGTTGTGCCGTGCACTTTGAGCATGACAAGTAGATTCCAACAAAATCCAGGAAGTAGCCATTGGATGGTTGTTAAGAGTATATTGAAATACCTTAGAAGAACTAAGGAAATGTTTCTAATATGCGGTTCTGGTGAGGAGGAACTCATTATAAAGGGTTACATGGATGCAAATTTTCAAACTGATCTGGATAATTCTTGATCACAATCGGGAAATGTTTTCATTATGAATGATGGGGCAGTCTCTTGGAAGAGCACAAAACAAGATGTCGTAGCATTGTCCCCCACTGAATCGGAATACATCTCCACCTCATTGGCAAATCAAGAAGCTGCATGGATAAGGAAGTTCATTTCTGACCTAGGGGTAGTCCGTACCATTCAAGACCCTCTAGAGATCTTCTATGACAACGAGGGTGTGATTGCTCAAATCAAGGAACCCCATGCACATCAAATGACGAGGCACATTGAGCCGAGATTCAACTACATAAGGGATGCAGTTGAAAAGAGAAAGATATGTATTCGCAAAGTTTGCATCAATCAAAACATTGTGAATCCACTCACGAAGCTCCTTGAAAGGCCGAAGCATGAGGGTCATACTTGCGCCTTAGGACATCGATATTCTAGTGATTGGATTTGATCTATTTTGTATTTAGATATCTTAACAATTGTTATTTTGACTCATTCATATGGTTATGGTTTATGATAATGACATTTTGTCCATTCTAGCATGTTTAAATCCTAGAATAAGTTATTTATTCTAAATGTCCGTAGTCGTTCATATTTGTGGGAACAAATATGAAGGTAAGACTATTACGAACTTGGATTGGTGGATATTCATAAGGTAATAAATAAAGAGCAAGGGTTTGCTGCCAAGGTTCATAGATATTTATGGGATATAAATATTGGACTGACCCGCCCTCAAATGTTTGTACAAGGAATCCTTGTGATAGATTATAAGTAAATTTGAGTAAAGAAGAATATCATAGTATCCTCCGACCTGAGATACATATTGGGTCGTAATATTCATCAAATATTATGCTTTGACTTAGTTCTTCGCTGATCTGAACATGACTGTATATAAGGCTACGATCAGGTATGGTACGAGGTGATAGTGAGAGAGGTATGTAGTTAATAGGGGATTTGTCCCTTTTATTTTTTAAGAGTAAGATGTCTAAGGCCTGCTAGTTAAATCAACAAAGAATGATTACTTTGTGTCTTTGGATTTGACATGACATCTGAGACAAAACGATAAATAATAGTTTCACCTAAATCATTTTCAAGTAAGGGACTTGAAGGGAATGGTGTTATTGAATGGCACTTCGTCATACGTATTAGTGGTAGTAACCGTTGTTAGGCGATATTTGCGACTTGCATCAATCTTCTATGAATCTCGTGCAAGTAGGATATTGTTGGACTCGGTCTGCCCTAGACACATATTATAATTGATGTGGCTAGTACATTATGATCCAAGTCGGGTCATACCCAATAACAAGCTAGACAAACACCATTATATTTATTTAAGATATGATCTAACAAATAAATATCAACACTTAGAATATTTTGAAATCGGGTTTCTAAATATTTGCTCTTGTGTAATAAATAAATTATATGGATGCTTTATGTTATGACAGATTTTGCATTTTGCATATTACTTGTACTGTTTTTAAGTTGGTTAAATAACAATATGCAAGATTTACTGCATTTTGCATTTTGAATGTACTATGTTGTTTAAGTTGGTTAAATAGCAACATGCAAAAAATTTTGGTTTTTGCATGATACTTGAATGATATAACTTGAGTATTGAGAGATACTGTATTTTGAAATACTTAGGAGGGAATCTTTTTGGCTTCCCATCGTTTCCCTCCATTCTCTCATCACTTAATTATTTCCATTATATCAAGACATGCACAAGAATCCATTGGCTAACTTGAGAGGTTCATTGGTTGCATTCTTCTTTCTCTCTCACACATACAAGAAGCAAATACTCTCTCTTCTTCCTCTCTCTCTAACTTCGGGCAATGGAAGAAACAACACGAGGGTGTTGTTGAGTGAAAAAACTATCATAACAAGGGTGTTTGTTGTAAGCTTGAAGGGTATACAAGCTTGAGGTTCTTCTATCTTGAATATTCACCATTCATATCTTCATCTCCTTCATTTTCTTGGACTCTAGAAGGTATATTATGTAAACACCCTATGGTTGTTTATATCAGTAAGCATGCAAATTCGTATAAGGATCCGGGGCTTGGGTTTTGAATATAAAATCGGTTTTATATTCATCTAATTAACTAGATTTAAAACATATGTATTTGCTGCGTTTCTCATATAAAAGGGTTTATATGACTTTGATAATCTTGTTAAACCCCAACAATATATATATATATATTTATATATATATATTAGAGACTAGCATAATCATATTAAATCCCTAGTACGTTCAAAACAACATAAACGAAAATCTTTTCATTTAACGATACGCTGTGATTTTAAACCCAAACGTTAGTACCAAAACAATAATTGTATCATCTGTCAAGCCGAAAAAGACTTATAAAACACTATTTGAGATTTTTTAATAAACTTGTGAAATATTTTGGATTTTCACAATCAAATGGTATGCTAACTAAAGTCAGTGTTAAGCTAATTTTCTCTATTTTCCAGCCAAAAACCCTAAGGTAATCATCAGCTTTTATGAGTTTTAAGCATCTTTAATCAAGTTTTTAACCTAAAGACCTAAATATTATGTTTTGATTAGTAAACACCATGTTTAACCATGTAAAACCCTTTAAACTGGTTCAGAAATATAGTTTGATGCTAAACACATATTAGGAGGTTTAAATCGCGTTTTATGGTCCAAAAACTCGATTTCAACCCCTAACCGAAACCCTAACATAAAAGGATGGATGATTGATGTTCTATGCTTGGTTTTCTGGTATATGACCTGTAGATACACTAGCTAGAGAATCAAGAACCCGAGAAGGTGAGAAATGAGCATAAACACCCGGAAACTGCAAAGGTACTAACTGAATACTCGTTTAGGTTGTTACGTGCTTACTTAGCCTATGAAACGTTTCAGAGACATCAATGATGATATTAATGAGTCGCTATTTAAAATTGGTAATATTTCGATAAACGGAGAATATTTGACGATATTATTACCGTTTATTGATGATTCATTGTGAAAAATTGCAAGCCCATCTGAAAAATTATGAAATTTTGTGGATAACTCAAGAATGTCATACTAAAATCAAACATAAATTTGGGGTCAATTGGAGAATCCTAACTATGTTTACTAGATGTTCGTTTAATCCGGTTTTAACGATCAAATAATGCTAAAAAGATAATCTAGCTAAAGAGTTAAATTCTGGAAATTTTACATGTATTATATGAAGATATTTTGACAACACAGAAAAATAATCTGATTTTTTGGTTAAAGTTTGGTATAAACGAAGGATCTATCGGTTAAAATAACATATAAAATGAACTTTAAAAATTCTGAAAATATTTTTAAAAAAATCTACACATTTTAATTTGTAGGTGTGAAATTTCATATAATTTAAATCTATTTATATAGAAAGTTATTATAATTTAAAGATTTAACAAATATAAGTTTTGATAAAACCGGCAACATTACGATTAACGAGCTAAATGGAATATCAAAACATCAAAAGTGAACAAACTATCATAGTTTTGAATAAATTTAGTAAAACCGAACTTATTAAGAGACTTCTGGACAATTCAGACGAATTGTGCGCGTTTTCTACATCCTAGACCGTATAAAACGGAAACGAACCCTATAGCGAATGCATACATCTAAACCCTAATATTCTTTCATAATTGGAATCATTTTATCAAATACTACATTTACTAAAGTTTGTGTGATCATACGTATATTTAAAACACAGAAACGATCAACTAGGACAGGCCGGAAATCGGTGAAATTGAACCAAAACTAATTTTGAACATTAGACATAATACAACGTCACAATCTAAGACAACTCATATGTTCTGAGCGTAATAGCCATATGCAGACTAGATAAACAGCCCAATTCAGTTTAAAGATTGTACTAGTATTAATAATACAATACCGATTATAAGATTCGAGCTATAATCGAGACATACTACTTATATCAGTGGATTCCTGATACTATACCACGATAAGGTGAGTTTTATGACTCTTCTTTTCTAAAATGTTTTACGAACTTTTGGAGTGAAAAGCATGTTTACATATATCTATCTATCTGAAAACGTGTTATGATGTGGATTGTCTAAGTGATAACACTTGAAAGTCCCCATAAACACGAGTGATTAACTTTGGGGCGGTGGCATGTGAATAGTAATATTGGTCTGACAGACCCGATAAACAGGATCGGAGGGGTATTGTCACACCCCGACCAAAGGCGGCGGAACATGCCGGGGTGCAACCAATTGCCCAAATACACGAGACACTAATCAGCTCATTTATTTCATAAATCAATAATCAACACATCTCGTTCACACAAACAATTTGAATACAAGTAACAGTTATATTTTTCGTTTTACTAATATCCTAATGGTCTTGGTAACGTTTTCATCAAGTCCTCGAGTCAACAAAGTCAAACCTGTAACATTTCAAAAAATAAAGTTTGTCAACACAAAGGTTGGTGAGCAATTCTTAAGTTTGAGCATATAAGTATATATTAATAAAAAGCCACAAAACTTGTATACAAAACAATAAATAATAGTAACAACCAAGTATACTCGGATCATAGTGTCCATGAGGCTACCCGCCTCATGCTAAATTGTTATCGTTAATTAGAATACATTAACGACACCCTCCATAAGAGAATACCAAATGGACTCGGGATTTCAATTTGGATCGTGATACCGTCTATAACGGGATACCAAATATATCAGATTTTGAGAGGCCAACTTGCCTTAGCATTCAAAGTTTAGCATTCAAGTGTGGCTACCCTCCAAAGCAATAAACATTTAAGCATGTAAGCATATAACACCAAATTGAGCATTTATTTAAGTAAAGTACACAATCACGTTTGTGGGTTTAAAGATTCAAGTGAATAAAGCATTTAGTTTGATAAGTATGAAATGTCACCCCAAAACGGAAGATGGAAGAAGGGGTATGAAAGTACTCACCTCGACTGATGAACCGAAAAACTAATAAGTGATCGACATATAGAAAGCTTGTAAACGAAACGAACGAATCCGACTTGAAAGCTAATTGAAAACGAATAAATAAAATATATTAATGAACTTGAACTTTAGTTGAAACTACACTTGAAATATTGAATGAGGAGGTTTGGTTGTTAATCGGGTTACGGGTTAATTTGTTAATGATTAGGGACTCGTACTTAATTGGTAATTTAAATAAAATAATATTATTTTATTTGGGCTTTTAAATAACTAAACCAATATTAAATAGAAACAAGACGGGTTTTAAATCAAGAGTTCGGTTTTCATAAAATGAATTGATAATATAGCCTATAATAATATTATTAATGATAATGATAGTAATGATCATAATAATCCTAAAATGATGTGTTAGATATGTGTGTGTGTGTGTATATATATGTATAAGATAATGATGATAATAATAATAACATTAATTATTATTAATAATATAAATATAGTATAATACTAATATAAATACTAATATTAATAGTTAAAGAATAACGATCTTAGTATTAAGTAAAATGTTGTTGATAAAAATAATAATAATAATAATAAATAATATTTATAGTAAGTAATGATGCCATTCTCTATGTTGGTTTGATTTCTAAACGAGTTCACAAAATAACTATATTAATATTATTGCTAGTAATTAATGATAAAATATGATTTTAATAGATAATAATAATATGACCTTTAATAATTTTAATAACAACTTTAATATTTATAATAATAATAATAATATTAATAATAAATAAATATAATAGTAAGTTATATGTAATAATACTAATATAATCTTTATGTATTGATGTTAATACGAAATTTATTAAGTATAAAAAGAACCAAAACCGATCTAGGATGAGACCCGAACCCGAGACCTCTCGTTTAATAACTAACGTACAAATCAACCGAACCAAAATAACGATTGTTAATTATACCCATAATTAAACCCAAATCGTTAAGTTACCTATTAGGTGTTCACGAGTCGTCGGAGGAAGGTTGTCGGAGACGTGGTGGGTAACCGAAGCCAATTCCGGGCGCACCTCGCTGGAAAATCAAATCAGAGAAAGAGAGAGAGAGACGCGGGAAGAGAAAGAGAGAGACAGAGAGAAAGAGCCGAGAGAGGTGAGAGAGGCGAGAAAGATAAAGAGGGAGACGGAGAGATAGGGAGAGTGAGAGACGAGGAGAGAGAGCCAAAGAGAGGGAGAGAGAGGTTTTAGTATGGTTTTCCGGTCGCCAGAAAAGCGACCGGAGTGTGAAAGGAGCAGCGAGGTTGGGGCCTCCGGAGACCGCTCAACGGAAAAAACGAGGGGGAAAGTGGGTGGTGGTGGCTGCGGGTGAGAGGTGGTGGCCGGAGGTGGGTGGTGGTGCTTCACCGGAGTCGGAAAACGGGTGGCCGGAGATGGCGTCGCCGGAGGTGGTGGCCGGCAGGGGTGGCGGCGGCGGCTGAATGAATGAGAGAAAGAGATGGAGGCTTGGTTTATGTTTAGGGTTGGGGTTTATTCCTTTTTATATGGATGGTTTATAAAAGTTACATTTTGGTCCCTCAAGTTCTAATTGTGTTTCAAACCTAGTTAAAAACATTCTAAACAAGAACAACTTAATGAAATGACCAACCAATCCCTAAAGTTATATATATAAGTTTCTAAGTTAACAAATGTTAGATAAATGAACGTACAAAAGGGTGCATATCGGTGAAGTAACATTCAAGGATAATGTAGACCGACTATATCATTAATAAAAAGCCCGGGTCGGGTTTACAACTACTAATACGGATTCGATGTATATTTTATTAAAATAAAACACGAAAAAGAAATCAAAAACCCGAATTTGACGAATGTCACAGGTATGCCGGAACATTACACAATCGTGACCATATAACTATGCGTACATGCTATGTGGTGTTAGACGTAGTACCCGGGACATGTGGGAGTTGAGGCCACAGGGAGTGAGTGGGCAGTGGAGGCCACGTGGTGAAAGCACGTCAAGGGTTCACTTGTGGCTTAGTATAATTACATCATATACATATATAACATGAATATTATGATTACGCATACTGATTTCGTATAAACTTATGAAACTCACCAACTATTCGTAGTTGACCCTTTTTAACATTCTTTTCAGGTAACCAAAGTTGGAATGATGTGCTTATGTGCTATGTGTTCGAGTGATGACTAGTACTGTTGTAGTTAGATGCAAAGTATATTTTTAAGGAATATAGCGGCTTAAAGAACCGGTTATGTTGTGAAATACTTAGTTTGTAACCGTAGATAAAACAATGTAACATAATGTAACTTAATGTGTTAATTTTCTTTATAAACAATGTGGTTGATACCAGATGTGTTTGCTGCATTCCCGTTTTATACTTTCTCATTTCTCTAGTTGGGTGTGAAAGAAGTTGGTATCAGAGTCATTGGTTATAAAGAATTTGGATGTCCGTAAGGATACCTAATATAACCATAGGTTCGATTTCGTCTTGGAATGAAAAATAATTAATAATATATATTGATGACTTTCGGGAAGAACTTGAATGGGCAAGTGGGTTATTATGATCCGAAATGTAATAACAGGCTTTCTTGTATGAGGGAATTCGGGAAGAAGTCGTTGAACCCTCAAATAGGTAAAAAAAAAACAAAAGGCAACATAAATGTATAAAATATAACACTAATGATATATATATATATATGTATTACACGTATAGTGCTTATTAGTGCTGATGTGTATGAATACGTGTACTTACTTTGCAATAAGTAGTATACTTATGCTGACATGGAAGGTGATTTTGGATCGACCAGTATAAGCACTGGCCCTTACCGGGTTAAATCTATTCGTCAGTTAGTGTCACACCCTCAAAATCCACTAACGGAGTTTTACCGTCAGAGGGTGTGAACTAACAGGATCGGAATCATTAGTTATAATCAAACCATAAATAAAGTTTTCAAACCACGAAAACGTCTAAGTGTAAATAAGTGCGGAAGCGTAAAGCCATAAACCAAGAGTTGCGTCACGCAGGACGACTTAAAAACCCAAACAATAATAGTTTAAAACAAGTTTGCATAAACAATAACGTTCAAAGTAATGCATGATCCTATACCGCGCGCCCGCCTCGGCTACCTGAGAATAACATACTAAAAGTGTCAACACGAGGTTGGTGAGTTCACAAGTTTATATAAAATAAAGCGTTTAGCATTTTGTGTTTAGTGTTTTGCGTTTAGCGTTTTGCGTTACCAGATAGTGTTAAATCAATTATATATCTATAGGTAGCTAGCCTATAAAGCAAGTATTACTAAGTGTTCGACACCGAAGCTGACTGTTTATCATGTGCCTTGCCACCAGGTCTATCCCGACCATGGTAATGTGTTAGCCAAAATTACACCCGCCCGACCTCCAATCGAGCTTAGCGTTGGGTGGGGTTTGTCAAACCCAGTAGTACTACTCAACAGTGACTCGCTATTATCCAATACTAAACGGTTCGATGTGTGAAGGACTTCAGTTGTTTCGTTTGCCACTTAGCCTTTACAAGTGATATATAATCTAATAACAAAATCTAAAAGCGTTTCGGAGTATGTATTCTCCCCCAAGTGAAAAGCGTTTAAAAGAGTTAAAAGGGGAAACGTGAAACTCACTGTTTGCGAAGAATTCCAAAAACAAGTCACCCAAGTGATGCGCGTCACAGAAAACCCTCACTAGCGTTTTAAAACAACAAGGAGATTTTCTAAGTGTTGGAACTATTATCGAGTCTCTAGACTCAGCACATAATTCCTATGCATAAAATACGTTTCGTGTTTCGTTTATGAATTGTGTGTGTCTCAACAAGCACATTGATGATACGTTACATGTGTGAACAACTATTTACATATCATGTATTAATATTGTACATTACTAGCAATTATCCCCACAAGGGCAATTTGGCCATAAACGTAGCAATTATTTAACAACAAGCATGTTTCATGTATTTTCACATAGTTCAGTAGCTAGTTTTATCAAGACAGAATCCTACTTGAAAGATTACTATATTCAATAGATCACAACATATCAAATAATTCACCAAAAATCTTCACAAAAACAGACATGAGTTAGGTTTCCAGAACATATTTTATTGTATTTTTATTCCACAAAGATTTCTCACAATGACCAAAACATTACAGTAAACTCACAGCAGTCAAAATCATGCGCAACAGAATGTTATATGTTATTCCCATAAAATGAAAAATCCAATTAATGCAAGACCAATTGGGTTAGGTTCTTAACCCAACAAGTTAACTTCCAGAAGTAGAACCAACCCATTTGGTCTTGTAGTTCATGAGATATGATAATTACAAAACGACCTAACAGCAGGTCTCACAATTCAGATTTGCACTTCAGTTTTGTAAAATAATAAAAGTTAACTTTTACTAGTCCAAAAATTACAATTTGGGACTTCATAGAAACTAGACTCAACATAGTACCCTGTAGTGTAAACAACCTTGACAACTTTCCACATTAACATTTAGTTACAGTTGTCTAACATAACTTACAATCTGTCCAGTACCAGTTTAGACCTTTAATCACATTTAAATCGTTTTGAACAACCAAAACACCACCAAATTAGGCGTGGTTGGGTTTTCCGGAAACTAGACTCAGAGTACTACCTTTTAGACTCATAAATAGCTCAGTTTGCTTTTATATTTAATAATTTACATGTCGTTCAAGTTTAACAATCTCTACTGTCAAAACTCAGCAAGCACAAACAATCGTCTAACATGCCTCCTAAGCATACGACATAACTCCAACATGCAATAAACATAATTAATCACAAAACTCAGTAGTAACCCTCTAGGGTTTACAAACAATCAATGATTCAACAATCTTTCACCGTTCGAAATCACATATGATCATCAATATCAATAACCAACACATAATCAATCATCCTTTAACCAAAATCAAGCATATAAACACTTAATACGTAATTTACAAAGTTAGGGTTTCATGTTTATACCTTAAAAACGCAGAAACAACCAAGAGAAACGTGAGAGATACTTAGAAACGAGTGTGGGATGCTCCGATTATGAAGAACAAGATCAAAACGAAGGTGATATGGGTGTGGTGTGGCTGCCGATCGCAAGGAGAGAGGGAAGGGGGGGGGGGCTGCCGTCAGGTTTAGAGAGAGAGGGAGAGAGGGTTAGGGTTTTATTATTATTAATAATAATAATATGTTACACATAGGTCCCTCAACTTTTAAGTATTACTTTTCTAGCCTAAAGTAACTTGTTTGCATCTTGAGTTAGTGTTTTAAACAATATTATTACATAGCACATAAGCCTAACACATAATTATCACATAATTAATGTTTGGTTGTTTTTCGTTTATTCACCAATGGTTTGCGTCAACTCGTTTGCGTTTCGGTGCAATCCCGAAAGACTACCATGTAGTAATTGTCAAGCGTCATTTAAAACCTTATTTTAAATGTAATGAGATGTGCGTTATAGATCAAGTGATCTTAAGTTTGAATTGATGGAGTTTGAGTTAACGGAGTTAACCTGAAATTGACGAGTGTCACAATTAGTGACAAATTTTAATGTGCGTATACATAAGCACATGCCTTTCTCAAGTTGAGTCTATGTGCTATTAAATTTTTGGGTATAAATGTATAGTAACAAATCTGTGTAATACAGATGTGACTAGTTGATATACCTATGTATTTATTATTTTGATTAACCTTGTGATACGCTATATGATGAATTCGGTATTAACTAAGGTAATATTGAATAATATTATTAAATGGCCCCAAAGAAAGCAAATACGAATCTGGGGCTGACATAGCCGAGATGATTGCTCAACAAATGTAGGCAGTGATTCTGGCTAAAGTAGCACAAGTCACTGCAAGTGTTAACACAACTATGAACACTAACACCACCTTGCACTATTATGGCTACTAATACTATTCCCCCGTTGAGCACTAATGCTACCACTAATAATAATAATCTCCCACCTACCTTAATACCGCTGGAAACATTGATCTCCCGCCGAATAATCGCACGACCACAAATGCGAATCCCTCGCCGAATATGAATCACGGTCGTAATAATATAGATCCCCTCGTCAGGGATGCTTGTTAAACCATTATATGTCGTGTAAACCGATAGATTTCACTGGTACTGAAGGACCAAATGTATTACTGAAATGAATCGAAAAGACTGAATCTGCTATCAATATCAGTAAATGTTAGAAAGATTGTATAGTTAGGTATGCTACCTGTACGTATATAAATTACGCTTTAATGGGTGGAATACGATTGTATAAAACCCGAGACAAGAAGAAATTAACCGCATGACATGGAAAAGAACTTAAAACCTTGTGTTGGAACACTTTTGCTAGAGAAATGAATTCCAGAGATTGGAACATGAACTCTGGAAGTTGGAAATGAAAGGTACTGAACATTTGGTGTACACCAACCATTTTAATGAATTAGCGTGCCTAGTACCATGGTAGTTACTCTAGAACGTAAACTGATGGAGCGTTACATTTAGGGAAACTACGTGAAAAATGACCTTCGGTCACATGAAAAAATTGTGGTCGTAGGCCTTTAGCCACACACATCTGGTTCAGGTCATGTGTTGTCACACCCCGACTAGGAAATTGCAGAAGCATAATAAGGAATGTAACAAACACCTATGATATCAACCACATTGTTATAAAGTAAAATTACAACAAATTTACATCATATTACATTGGTTGGTACTAAGTTTACAAACTACGTGGAAAACACATAACTAGTTCTCAGGTTTCTTATTCATTACTATGTACTTGCATCTATATATAGCGATTCAACTTCACTTTTTAACATTGAACACGTAAGAAATCATTACAACTTTGGCTCACCTGAAAAGCATGTTAAAACTGGTCAACTACGTCTAGTTGGTGAGTTTCAAGTTTCACGAGTACGAACAAAAATCAGTATACGAGTTCGTAAAGTTCACTGTATGTATTTATGTGTATGATTTTTTTATACTAAGCCACAAGTGAAACCGAAACGAGCTAAAACACATGGCCACCCCTGCCCATGGACTCCCGTTGGCATTTAACAACCACTTTGCCCCAAGTATGTACTATTTTTAACACCACATAGCAAAATGTAATAAGTTTAAATGACAATGTGCAACTGGGTTAACATGTTCCTGTATACCCCTCCGGCCCTGTCAGTTGTGTTTGTCAAACCGATAGTACTATCCACACATCACCGGAACGGATTTAATCACTTGTGTTTGTGGGGACTTTCAAGTGTTAGTACTTAGATAATTCACATCATCACACGTTTTCAACTATATAAGTATATGTAAACATGCTTTCCACCCCAAAAGTTCGTAAAACAGTTTAGAAAGTGGGGTCATGAAACTCACCTTAGTGTAGTATTGATCGGTTACACGTATAGTATGTATAATGGATAGACTATAGCTCGTATCCTATAATCGGTATAGTACGGTAAACACTAGTAAAATTGTGACATTTGTGAAAAAACAAGGTATACCTTATTCATTACGTAGCGAGGTAAACGATAAATCGGTTAATTCGTAACGATTAAATGAGTAACCGACCGATACTGATTATATACTGAGTGGTCATATATGAGTTACATATATATAATATAGTGGCTAACATACTGATAATTAGGCTTCAGTGCATTTAAAACCATTTAAATGTAAAAGGTTTCGTTTAACAATAAGAGGTGACTTTAACCACAAATGTTAACATCAAAACGAGCATTCTAGCATCCGTCAAGCCAAAAACGACTTACGGAACACTTATATAATATGTTTTAAGCGATCCGTGAAATTATTTTGGATTTTTACAACGAGTCAGTATTATTTTACAAAAATGTGGCGAAAAACACTCATTTTCGCGGTGTTTTTCGCTCCCTAACTAGTTTTCTTGCGGAAAACCAAACCCGGACTAAATTCTGGACCAAGATTTACATGTGAAACGAAAACCTAGGCATCAATGGGCCATAAGACAGGCCCAATGGGCCCACTAAAGCGTCGGCCGCAATTTATGGGGTAGGACCCCTTTGTATAAAGCTTGTTAAACAAGATTGATTCCTTAGATATTTTCATACCCGAACCAAACTAGATCAAAAACTCAGCTGTGTTCTTCACCCTTGCAGCAAATCCCTTGAGGTAACCATCTATTTTCATGAGATTTTAAGCTTAATTAACATGATTTAAACTTAGAAATTAAGGTTTTGATTAGTATTAAACATGCTTAACCATCCAAAAATCCAAAAAATCAACTAAAATAATTTTTTGATATTAAACATGTTTACAAGTCAGAACCATATGTATTTTTGACCAAAAACACGGATAAGAACGTTAGTATAACGTTTTTTCGGTTTAAAACGTTGATTTGAAACCCTAACCGAAACCCTGCTTAAAAAAGCTGAACTATGGATGATTTATGCTCGTTTTTGTGTTATATGATATGTAGATACACTGACTTTGTTACCCAAGACCCGAAGAGTCGATAAAACCACCGAAAACTATCGAAAACCGACAAGGTAATTACCGTACTACTCGTTTAGGGGATGTTTAGTATTAGGTTGTGATGTGCTTTTTTTAAGTTGTGAAACTTTTCAGAAACATTAAGGATCGTATAAATGAGTTCTTGTTCAAATTTGGTAATGTTTCGATAAACGGAGAATATTTGGCGAATTTAATACCGTTTATTAAAGTTTATTTGGGAAAAATAGTTAACCTTCAAGTAAAATTATGAACTTTTGTTTGATACTCCTAAACACTAAGTTAAGATCTCTGACAAAGTTTGGGATCATTTGGAGTTGTCTAAGTGCAGTTTGTGCATTTGCGTTTTTATCGAGTTTTAACAGCCGAAAAATGCACAAACGGGTATTTTTTCCAAAGAATTAGGTTCTGGGAATTTTACAAGTGTTGTGTTATGATATTATAACCACATAATAAAATTATCGGATTTTTGGGGAATCGTTTGGCATAAACGGGGTATTTATAGGCTAATTATAACACGTAAAATAAATTTTTATAAATAAATCGTTAAGTATAAAAATTCTGAAAATAATTTTATAAACTTCTACAGGTTATACTTTATTTTTATTAAAATTTTCATAATTTATATGTAATTACATAATAGTTATGATTATTTGAACATTTAAATTATATATGTTTTAACGAAACCGGCAGTTTTGTGTTTAATGAACTGACTGGTATGTCAAAACATCAAAAGTGGTCAAATATCATAGTTTTGGATGTATTTGATAAAAACAAACTTTTTACGAGATTTCCGGACATTTCAGGTGAATTGTACGTGTTTTGTATAATCAAACCCGAATGAAAACTGAAACGAACCCTACTATCAATCTAGATACCGAAACTTTAAACTTCTTTAATAAATCAAATAATTTTATCAAATAGTATGTTTACTTAAGTTTGTGTGATCATACCTATTTCCGAAACGCATAAACGATCAACTTGTTTAGGCACGAAAAACGATGCAACTGAACCAAATCTTGTTTTAAACATTTCATAACGTACAACATCACAATCTAAGACTACTAGCTTGTTCTGGGCATTATAGCTATACCCAGACTACTTATACAGCCCGATTTAGTTTGAACATTGTACTAGTGTTAACCGTACTATACCGATCATAGGATACGAGCTATAGTCGAGGCATTATAGTTACTACGCGTATAATTGATAAGTACTACGATAAGGTGAGTTTCATGACCATTTTCTACACAGTTTTACGAATTTTTGGGGTGGAAAGCCTGTTTATATATACCTACATACTTGAAAACTTGTGATGATGTGAATTATCTAAGTACTAACACTTGAAAGTCACCACAAACACAAATGATTAACTTCGCGCCGGTGACGTGTGGATAGTACTATCGGTTTG
>NW_027504607.1:0-30422 GCF_021521415.1 Bidens hawaiensis
CTGACGGACATGTTTTCGATTCAAAATCGTCGTCTCTCACGACCACCACCATTAAATCCACCGTTTCTCTCTCTATATAATTTCTCACCACCATCAGTCACTTCAGAATAACCAACCAAGATCTGTCCAGGCACTTGACTCAGAAACGCGTACGTTGGTAGCAGTATGGCGAACGAAGCCGATTGGAGTTGAATTGAGCCAGATCTGAAAAACTGGTGTGGCTATAGGTGATTTAAATCTGGTTTTGGGACAGGAATGAAACACATGATGAAAAAAAAGTGGGGTTGTACATGATGAAAAAAAAGTTGCACAATATATTAAATTGTGAAGAGTTGGTAACGTACCACCACAACTTCATCAACAGTAGTAGGCTTTTCTGAGTAAACTACCACTTGTGTTTAAATATATTCACCCGCGCATTCGGGTGTGTTTATAAATCACGACCAAAAATATACAAAGTTCAAGAATAATAAATAACATGTAACCACAAAACGACAAATATGCACATAGAGTTGAAACACTGCCTTCAAAGCTTGAAGAATATCATGCTCCATATCCTATCAGTCTTTTACTTCAAAGCTAAAACATAGCAAATTACATGTTAGCTAACTAAAAGACACATTTTTCGCATCTTTATGAAAATGGAATGTTGGATAATACGAAAAAGATGAAAATGTTGTTCTTACTTTTGAGTAACTGATTTGTCGTGTGAACTGCACTGCCGAGTATATACTTTAATGAGTCCAATCTGAAAGCGTTGTTTATTTAAATATTGTTTAGATGTGGGATTTCAAACAGATTGTTACAAACTTCTATTAAAGACAAAAAAAAAAAGAACATAAACTGGAAAAAAATACTTTCAGTAAACAAAAGATCACACAAGTTGAAACAACAAATTAGGGGTGAGCAGAAAAACCGAAAATACCGAACCGAAACCGAATTAACCAAAAAAACCGAACCGAAGCATTAACCGACGGTTGTTTTTTGGTTTTTCTGAAAAACCGAAATTTCGGTTTCGGTTCGGTTACCCCATTTCAAAAATACCGAAAAAAACCGAACCGAACCGATTAACTTTAAATATTAAAATAAATAATTTAAATGATTGTTAATATTTTTATACTAAGCCATATGCGACAACAACCGAAGGACATGTAAACCCCTAAGTTTTATACCCTTAAAACAAAGGATTTGACAACCCAAAAACGAAAAAAAACACAAATACACATAATTGTTGAACAACAAACCTGTAAAAACTCATGAAAATTCGCTCAGATTACACGAACCCATTGGTCTCCATGATCTCTAACATGCCAATTTGTTCTTTGTACACTGACCCTGTAAAGTTATTCGGAGTTTCATATTAAATAACCTAATCCTCAAATTTACTGAATGCAAACGATAGCCGAGCTTGATCCGGAAATATAGCACAGTTTGTCCGATTTGGGTTATCTTTTATCTCTGATGGGTAAACCTGTAAAAGAAAAGTTTGCCAAAGTAAACATAACAATGCAACATCCTATCATAACCGTTTATAATTTGTAGTTACGTACCTATCGCTTTTGATTTATTAGGTGAGGTGGAACATTCAGCTGTCAACCCAAAGGAACATAAACAGGGACGTCTGCGCAGAGACCAACTGGATCCGCAGGACCAACCATGCTCAGAGAAGTGAAGAGGTAGGTCCCAGCAGAGCCCAGTTGGACCCGCAAGACTCACCTTAAACAGGGACGTCTGCGCAGAGACCAACTGGATCCGCAGGACCAACCATGCTCAGAGAAGTGACGTCCTTACGCGCAGTATGCAAGCTGGTCCCGCAGGAAATGCCTCCCATGGTGAAGGACTCCGCCTGTTCCCGCAGCCTCGGATACAAGCCATGAGGGAAGGCCACCCGCGCAGCATGGCTACACGCACAAGGCACTTAGCTCTCAATCGTTCAGTGTCACCTGAAGGAATGAGCCAAGCCGGGAGCAATCCCGCACAGAGGCGGGAGGGGAATACTCCCGCCCAAATAAGCCAGTCCGTATACTGAAGGATCTTTTACTGTACCTGACGAGGTATGGGCAAAAGATCTGATCAGAGATGCGACAGCTCACTGACAGCAGCATGGCAGACAGCACGCCACAGCACTGTGACCAATAGCCGCCGCCTACCCACCAACTCCTGCCATACCACGTGCCTAGCCTGTAGTTGGCAGAAGAGGAAGAGTGCACGACACGCCTGCTCTGTGTCAGCCGCTACCTATCCACCACTCACAGGCAGGGCACGTGCATAGGTTACAGTTGGTAGCGTGTTGGGCCGGCTAAACCCCTTGGAAACCTACATTCGGCTATAAATACCACAAATGGTATGATCATCTCATCTTATCATATCTTATTACATTATCATCATAATATACCTGATATCTGCTCTAGCAATCTCTTAATATACTTTTATATTTAAAGAGCAATCTAGTCTGATTCTCACGCCGGAGGGTGGTCACAAGGAGGAACCCCCCCCCCCTTCTCAGTGACGAGCTCACGGTGTCTGTTTTGCAGGTTATCAGAAGAACCATCTTCCAAGGGTCTAACCCCTCGTGGGAAACATCTCTCCAACCCCCAGGTTACCAGTAACCTGCCCGGGGTCCGGTTAGTGTTTCTTCATTGGCGCCATCCGTGCATAAAGCTAGAACTACAATTTTCTCCAGTTTTTTCAAAACTTTATACAAAAGATGGTTAGAGAAATTCCGGTAACCACAACCCCAGCTATTGGGGGGAATACCGGCAACACAGTTTTTACAAACACTACTCCGGCTACCGAAGCCGGAGCAAGTGAAGTAAATTTTACGAACACTACCCCACTTACTAAAGCAGGGGCAAGTGCAGTAAATGACCGCCTACTGGGATCCACCGATACCCAGTTTGAAAAACGAAGACTCCCCCGCCAGACTCTCGACGAAGTCAAGGCATGGGCGGAGGCACGACAAAAGGAATTCCAGGCTGAGTTAAATGAACGCTTGCGTTCCGTGCAACAGGCCGACGAATTCGAATACTGGGAGGATGACTCGGAGGAATCCGACTCCGACGCGAACCCTCGTCATAAAGCAAAAGGGAAGCGTAAAGAAACGGAAACCCAACCGAAAAGGCATTTTGGACAAGCCTTCAAACCAAAAAGCATAGATGGAAGTCCACGAGACTTCTCTAAAACGTTCAGACCAAACGTTACAAATGCAGGAACGTCCAAATTTGCAAGGGACATTGCTGAAGCAATTGCCCCGAAAAGTGCTAAACAAATGCCTAACATAGGCACATATGACGGCATATCTGATCCAGACGATCATTTGAACAGGTTCATAGCGGGGGCAACCGTTAGCAATTGGACGGAACCCACGTGGTGTTACATGTTCCAAATGACGCTGGTGGGGGCTGCTAGGGCTTGGTTCGATCGTTTACCGGTTAACCACATTTACGACTGGGCAGACTTCCAGCAGAAGTTTAGCCAACACTTCAGCCAGCAGCGAAAGTATACCGAGGAGCAATGGACAATCCTCAAATGCACACGGGAAGAAGATGAATCTCTGCCAAACTTCATCACTCGCTTCAACTCAAAGAAGTTAAGTTTGGGCAATATCAGCGAGGATCTTGTTCGCGCAGCCTTCATCCAGGGCGCGCAAGACCCAGAGCTTATCCGCACCCTAACGGGTAAAGATGGAATGCCATCCACATGGGATGGCATCATGACAGCAGCCAAACGCTATGCGGAAACGGAGAAGCAACTGGGTAGAGACCTTCCGCAGAACACAAACCTTTACACCCAGAGGACGAGAGAGGACAACGTCCTCACCGCCCGATTGAACAAAAAACGGAAGCAAGGCATTTGGCAGTCAAGGGTAAACTTTGACACCTCATCCGGCTTACAGCACCGATTGGGTGAAAGGGATAATGTAAAGCCGCACCGGAACTCCAGGTGGACGCCACTTACCAAAAGCGTCACTGACATATTTGCTACTGAGGAGCTCCCATGGCCAAAGCCTCCAGTAATCCGGCATCGTCACGATGCTGATCGGAGCAAGTACTGTGACTATCACAGAACAAAAGGCCACAACACCGAAGAATGCATAGACGTAAAAGACATGGTCGAAACATTCGTCAGAGATGGGACGCTCGCGCACCTCGTGGCGAAATAAAAGCTAGGCAGGCGAGTGCGTATAGAACCCCAGCTGGGGAAAACACGAACCAATTTCAGCTTCAAAATCGAGACTACATGCTGCGTAAAGAACGAGATCCCGAACCAGGTGCGTATCGGCTCGATGGCACTCCCATCCCAACATGGAAGGGAGTTCAATTACACAGTTTGCATGTAATCAATTCCAATTTGTAAAGAGAAGGCCAAGAGCCACTTCTAATGGAAATGATTCTCTTTAAGAATATCGAAGCTGATGATTTTACATTTATACTTTTCTGAACACTAATATGCCGGTTTTCACCGCATAATTACGTGAAGTCATTGCATGGGAAGGCGGTCCTACCCGCACGAACCCAATAACGTGACAAACCTTCACGCAGGTCAGTTGAAGGGGAAAAAGTTCAGCACCCAAAAATGAAAGTGCCGGTCTATCCGCATGAATCATTAAGGAAACTGAATAATAACCTGTCAACAACCGCGCGTCGAACGGTTAAAACTATCCAACACTGGTGACGACATTCACATTACGTGAAGTCGTTGCGTGGGAAGGCGGTCTTACCCGCACGAACCCAATAACGTGGCAAACCTTCACGCAGGTCAGTTGAAAGAGTTCATCCCATTAAATGAAAGTGCCGGTCTATCCGCATGAATCATGAAAGGAAAATGAACACTAACCTATCGACAACCGCGCGTCGAACGGTTCAAAACAAAATTCTTAAAAAGATGAGAAAAACCTACACGCAGGTCAGATAAGGGTAAAGTTCTGCCATCCTACTAAGTGCAAGTGACGGTTCTACCCGCACAATCACGAAAGAGGAAGCAAAACTTCACCTATTATCAACCACGTTCAAAGGTTAACTTATCCTCAAAAGATGAGAAAAACCTACACGCAGGTCAGATAAGGGTAAATTCTGCCATCCTACTAAGTGCAAGTGACGGTTCTACCCGCACAATCACGAAAGAGGAAGCAAAACTTCACACCTATTATCAACCACGTTCAAAGGTTAACTTATCCTCAAAAGATGAGAAACCTACACGCAGGTCAGATAAGGGTAAAGTTCTGCCATCCTACTAAGTGCAAGTGACGGTTCTACCCGCACAATCACGAAAGAGGAAGCAAAACTTCACACCTATTATCAACCACGTTCAAAGGTTAACTTATCCTAAAAAAGTAAGAAAAACCAGCACGCAGGTTAGATAAAAGTTAAAGTTTAGCCATCCTACCAAGTGCAAGTGACGGTTCTACCCGCACAATCACGAAGGAGGAAGCGAAACTTTAACCCACTATCAACCACGTTCAAAGGTTCTTATTCTGAACTCTTGGAAAATTGCTAATTTAAACATGCAAGTCATAAGTTTATAAAGCAAGGAACCCAAAGAAGGAAATAACAGTCTTATACGCAAAAAGATTAATATTTCAATGATGTATTACAACAGTGGCCGGGTAACTACCCGCCTAAAAGAAATCTATACAAAGCTAAGTCTATCCTAGCGGTGGGAAGAGATCTTCAGGATCAGGCTTCAGGGCCACCTCCGCTTGGACCAGCACCGTCTGAGCGTGGCTGCCCAAGGAAAGCCTTAAGGATGTTTAGCCCATCATCAGCAGCAGCAGCCTCATTCACCTTCTCCACCACTGGATGCGGGAAGGCAGCGTACTGGTTCACAGCTTGGTCATAAGCAGCTTCAGTATTAACATTGAATAAAGGGAAGTTGGAGGGCGGAAAGCCTCTCTCAGCAAACCCTAGACCAAGCAGGAAGCCAGTCTTCTCCCCATCCTCATGAGAAGCGTTGAGGGCTGCGCTCATCGCATCGTCATAAGAGGTCTCTGAAAGGACCCGACGCGCAACCTACAAAAGAATACAAGTTAGAACATTTTCTAATTACGAGCGGAAAGCGTAAAGAAAAAGATAAAGATACCTGAGGCAACGCTTCTCGAAGCAGCCATTGGAGGGTAGCTTGACTTTCTTTGTAAGCACGTTCGGCTCCGTTTTTATCAAGGTTGGCAAGTTGAACTTCCTTGGCGGCAGCCTCTTCGACGCTTTTGAGTTTCCTTTCAGTGCGGTCAAGCACCCCCCTCTGGTCAAGGATCTCCTGCAGCTTCTTGGCATCTTCCATTGCCAAGGCGTCATGAGCATGCTGAAGAGCCTTTAATTTGCATTTAAGCTGCTCATTCTCTTCGCGAAGCGGCTCAACAACAGCTTCAGCCTTGGCAGCCCTCTCAGTTGAGTTTCGCGCAGTCTCCTTGGCCAGCCGAAGCTGTTCATTCACAGCTTGGGCAGCCTTGGAGCGGGCCTCGAGTCGCGCCTGGACTTCAACCTCGAGGGCCTTGAATGCCTTCTCCTTCTCGGCTGCGGCAGCGGCCAACTGCCGGTTCTCCTCCCGAAGAGCCCGCGCTTCAGATATATCTTTGGCGCGAGCTGCTTTTAACTTGTCGTTTTCACGACAAAGCAGCTCGACGCGGGGCTGCGTTCGGGCCTGGAGAACCCGAAGCTCATTGGTTAGCCTACCCTCTTGGTAGCTAGCCATGGCTTCCCCCAACGCACCATGAGGAGCAGCGTGGCGAGCCCAGTCCACGCACTCCACAGGGGTGCGAAGGGTTGTTCCTCGGCGTATGTTCCATCTTGGAACATACACTTCATTGGAATCCGACACTGCAAAAGAAACAAAGGCAGTTAGGAAAAGATGATAAAAATATATAAGGGAAAAAGAACCCTACGTACCTGTAGGGTCAATAACAGGCCGATAGCCGCCAAACCCATCACCTGAACCTAAAGGAAATCCATCCAACAGGTCAGGCAGACGGGAAGGTGGCATAGATCGGCGGGAAGCCTGGCGCATACCTGATGGTCCGGCCGTCGGTGCCGGTGGCGCAGGTATAGTGGCAGCCGCTGTGGTAGCCATGTTTGGTGCCACCTCCTCAGCAACAGTAACCGCCGGCTCCGTGAAAGATGCTGTAAAAATTGCACTCACGGCCGGCGGAGACACCTTCTCAGCGGGAACAGCCTCAGGAAGGCTGGAACCAGCGGAAGCAGGCGTAGACGCCTGGGTCGACGCCTCGGGAAGGCTGACCGAGCCTACCGTCATTGGCGGGGGAATACTTGCTCCAACTCCACCCTGGAATGCGTCAACATCCACACCTGCACAAGCAAAAGTGTTAGAAAAATTTATTTGAAACAACAAATCTAGACAAGAATTATGGGGGTACTCACGGGGTTTCTTGAGCTTGAACGCACGGACGAGCGGGGGCGAACCCGATGGAGTCGGCCTCTTGACACCGGTAACCGTCGTCGTCGCTGCCTCCCCGGAGGTAACACCTGCAGCCTCCGGAGCGGTGGTCTCCTCACCACCGGGCTTCCCCGCCACCTCTGCATTATCTGACTCCGAGTCAGATAGGATTACCGGGTCGGCCGTAGAGGCCACCTTCTCCTTGCCCTTCCCGACGGCAGCCTTTTTCTTCCGCACCAGTGGAGGACCTTCTGCGGATTCCTCAGAAGAAGAAATGTCATGAACTCCAGCAGCAGGCACAGCATTGAGAGGTTCAGGGTAGAAGATAGGCTTACCTGGCCGTCGGTGGCTCAGGATCTCTTGGCCTGGCGGGTAAACCTCCACGAACCGACCCGCGGTCTGCTCTAAGATGGGCAACTCGTTCTCGTCCAGAGCACGAGTACCCATCCGCGCGGGACCATCTTCCTCCCGCGGGTTCAGGAGCGACTGAAGATCGTTCCCCTCTGAAATCAACAAGAAAGTTAGTAAAAATCGAAGTCAGCAAAATGAAACAAGACGTACCATAAGGGACAGAGTTCGAACCATATTCAAGGACGATCGGAACCTTATCCGCATTCGCCGCCTTCCACACCCGGCTCATCCCCAACATCACCATCGCCGACTCCGGAAAACGGAAAAACCGGGGACTGGACCCGGGAAATCTTCGAGAACCATTCCGCCTCCTCGTAGTTGAGGGCGGGAAGGTTCGGAAGTGCCTGGCCATTCTTGAACTTCATGGCGATGGGGATGGCGCGAGCGGATATGAAGAAGAACTCTCTTCTCCATGAGCGAAGACTCCGCTCGGTGGTACAAATCTTTAAACCCTTGATACGGGTTGTAAGAGTGTACCACCCTTGGATGCACCTCCATGTATAGAAGGTCATCAGGCGATCAACGAGGGGCTCAAGGCCCAGTATCCGGCACACCCACTCAAAGTGCCGGACCTTGGCAATGGCCATGGGGTGCACCTCTGTCAGGTGCACACCGTGCCTCTCTAGGACACGGTACACAAACTTTGTCAACGGAAACCTAAGGTTCCCGTAGACAAAGAATGCAGCATAAACCCCGATCTTGCCACTAGGGGCATCGTACACAGTATGGTGGGGTTCAGGAAACTCAGGCTCGAGAGACTCGAGCATGAACTTCCTGATGATATACTGGTACAGATCGACAGGAAGAGAGCACTGGCATTCGCCAGCAGTCTTCTGGTCATCAGCATCATGAGAAGACATGGTGGAAGAAAGACGAAAAGAGATTTCAGGGTAATGCTTTACTGAACAGAAAAATTCGCCGGAAATTACTTGAGAAGAAGAGATGAAAGTGGAAAGTGTGAATTGCAAATAACCCTCTCCCCCTTTATATAGTAATCGCAATTAATGCGGTGAATTTAATGCGGAGGAGAGAGAAATCAAATGTGCAATGAAACTATGACACGTGGCAAAAAGCAAGCTGGCAACAGCTGTTGAAAGGACGTGTGCCAGTAATTTCGCGGCCACGCGCCCGAAAAATCGCTCCCACGCGCCTGAAAAAGCGACTGGAATGACCATGTTCTGTCACGTCACCATAACTTCCTGCACGTCCTGACACAGTCAGAAGAAACCGTCGCACGACGTTTCAGAGGTTTATCTTTTCACCAACTCTTCGAATTTCAAAATTCAAAATTCGAAAGTATTAAAAAGTAAGCGGGAAAATACCCCTTACCCCTTGGCAAGCAAGTAACCGTAAGACGGATGCGGGTACAGTGTAAAGGCAAAACCCTTCACATACCTAGCACCCGCAGGGAATTGAAGCCAAATAAACCTTGGCAAGCAAGTAACCGTAAGACGGATGCGGGTACAGTGTAAAGGCAAAACCCTTCACATACCTAGCACCCGCAGGGAATTGAAGCCAAATAAACCTTGGCAAACAAGTAACCGTAAGCCGGCTGCGGGTACAGTGTTAAGGCAAAACCCTTCACATACCTAGCACCTGCAGGGAATTGAAGCCAAGAACCTTGGTGAACAAGTAACCGTAAGACGGATGCGGGTACAGTGTTAAGGCAAAACCCTTCACATACCTAGCACCCGCAGGGAATTGACGCCAGGAATACCTTGAGAGTAAAGTAACCGTAAGACGAGCGCAGGTACAGTGTTAAGGCAAAACCCTTCACATACCTAGCGCTCCGCTGGGAATTGAAACCAAGAAGGATCTTCTGGGCAATGCTTGCGGAAACGGAAATAGCATCCCCGCATAGCGGGAACATCGAGAACTACGTTGTTTGAAGCTCCAGGATGGAATTGGTGGTCTTAACATAATTGATCACTATGTTCAAAACTACCAAAACCTCATGGAAAATACATACAACTGGGACTCAATGCTCCTGACTTGCGAGGAGGTTACAGACCTACCCGCATCATACCCAAAGACCAAGCAGGAAACTCGGGCATTTCTGCAAGTGACAAGGACTTCCGCGGAAAGAATCCCCATGGAAAACCTTACAAAACCCTTTTCAAAACCCTTTGCTCAAGTCCAAAAGTTCACCTCACTTCATTAAACACTCATGAGAAGAACATTGGACTGGGGGGACTTGAAGAGGTAGGTCCCAGCAGAGCCCAGTTGGACCCGCAAGACTCACCTTAAACAGGGACGTCTGCGCAGAGACCAACTGGATCCGCAGGACCAACCATGCTCAGAGAAGTGACGTCCTTACGCGCAGTATGCAAGCTGGTCCCGCAGGAAATGCCTCCCATGGTGAAGGACTCCGCCTGTTCCCGCAGCCTCGGATACAAGCCATGAGGGAAGGCCACCCGCGCAGCATGGCTACACGCAAAAGGCACTTAGCTCTCAATCGTTCAGTGTCACCTGAAGGAATGAGCCAAGCCGGGAGCAATCCCGCACAGAGGCGGGAGGGGGAATACTCCCGCCCAAATAAGCCAGTCCGTATACTGAAGGATCTTTTACTGTACCTGACGAGGTATGGGCAAAAGATCTGATCAGAGATGCGACAGCTCACTGACAGCAGCATGGCAGACAGCACGCCACAGCACTGTGACCAATAGCCGCCGCCTACCCACCAACTCCTGCCATACCACGTGCCTAGCCTGTAGTTGGCAGAAGAGGAAGAGTGCACGACACGCCTGCTCTGTGTCAGCCGCTACCTATCCACCACTCACAGGCAGGGCACGTGCATAGGTTACAGTTGGTAGCGTGTTGGGCCGGCTAAACCCCTTGGAAACCTACCTTCGGCTATAAATACCACAAATGGTATGATCATCTCATCTTATCATATCTTATTACATTATCATCATAATATACCTGATATCTGCTCTAGCAATCTCTTAATATACTTTTATATTTAAAGAGCAATCTAGTCTGATTCTCACGCCGGAGGGTGGTCACAAGGAGGAACCCCCCCCTTCTCAGTGACGAGCTCACGGTGTCTGTTTTGCAGGTTATCAGAAGAACCATCTTCCAAGGGTCTAACCCCTCGTGGGAAACATCTCTCCAACCCCCAGGTTACCAGTAACCTGCCCGGGGTCCGGTTAGTGTTTCTTCACCCTGTAAAGTTATTCGGAGTTTCATATTAAATAACCTAATCCTCAAATTTACTGAATGCAAACGATAGCCGAGCTTGATCCGGAAATATAGCACAGTTTGTCCGATTTGGGTTATCTTTTATCTCTGATGGGTAAACCTGTAAAAGAAAAGTTTGCCAAAGTAAACATAACAATGCAACATCCTATCATAACCGTTTATAATTTGTAGTTACGTACCTATCGCTTTTGATTTATTAGGTGAGGTGGAACATTCAGCTGTCAACCCAAAGGAACATAACAGTCAAAATCCAATATAAATAATAAGCAAACTGTTACTAAATTAGTCTTAGACCAGTTTATTATTAGAGCAAGAGGATTACCACAATAGAGGTTGCAAGTGGAGAAGTAAAGACATATCTTGCACTTGCCATCCTTCAGTATTGCCATGCCAAGCTGCAGAAAATCTTGAAGCTTCACTCAATTCATGTTAAGTCATCATAACCTTCAATTCATGTTTTGAAAACATGAATTACCTCAAATCCAGCTGTGAAAACACTCACATTCATCAAATCAAGTGTTGTACATGTTCTAGAAAAACCCAAACTAAAGTCCTATATGCATATAAGAAATTTGAAACTGAAACCCACGATAACATTATCTGTACAAATCCCCTAAAATACACAGTATCAAATCTATTAACAAAATCTGGGTTATCATATACCCTAATAACCAAATCGAATCATAAACATCTTATCAACCAAACTGGCGGCAACACACATAAGGTAATTGTCACCAAGGCTTCCAAAGCATAACCGATAGAAGATGCCTTACCAATGGATCGCGGCCACCAGACAACCTTCACAGACGGTTGCAATGCACGTGCCACAAAGACAAAGACAGGCACAATTACGAAACGCAATCACCGCCCAGCTGAGCACTGAAACACCCCCACCGAGGGTTCCAAATAAACTGGAACATCGTCGTATACCGTTGATTTAGGATGAAGTAGAGAAAAACCTCACCAAGGATGACGGTAGTGATCCGCCGCCTCTATCAAGAGTGAAAATAATACGTATAGAAGAAGCGGTGGAATATGTGAGAGTGGGTGAGATTAAGAAGTTGTACACGCGTCAAAATGCAAGCCACAAATCCATGAACAGTGATATTAGTGAGAGCGCCGACCTTTGGTTTTTAATATATATAATAATAATATCTGGTATCGGTAAATTTGGTATTGAATCGGGTCAAAACCTAATCGAACTAGTATTCAACCAGGTCGTTTCTATCCTAAACCGTTCGAATCAAGCATTGCACACCCCCTACTCGCGATCATTAGTTATAGAGTAAAGTGTCATTTTTGTCCTTGTGGTTTGATAAATAATGCGAATTTGGTCCAAAAAGTTTATTTTTTTGCATATGGACCATCCCGTTTCCCAGTTTTTACCAAATACATCCAAATCACTAACCCTGTTAAATTCAATTGTTAAGTCAGGGATAAACATGTTTTTTCACTCTTTCTTTATTATAATACTTATTTCAATGAACTGCGATTTTTGTCCTTGCGGTTTGTTCAAATCTGCGTTTTAGTCCAATAGTTTCAAGTTTGCAATTTCTGTCATTGTAGTTTCATTTCACTTGCAATTAAATCCGAATTTATTAACCTCGTTAAGTCTGGTCGTGATGTGCGAAAATGTATCTAAGAAAACTACAACTCACAAATAAGCTTTAAATTAAAACGGAATATCCTAACTTAAGTTCACACAACCGGCAAATGTACCGATCGTATGTAGTAAACACTAAGGAAATCCGAGTATCAAACACTAAGACACGTGAGGTGGCTCAGATTACTAACCCTACTCAAGTCCTGCCTAAATAATATATTTGTTTAACTTATATATCTAAACTAACGTAACTAACTTAACTTAACTAACGATGAAACTTAACGAAACTAACTGGAAACTTAACGGGATTTAATGATAATAAGAAAACGAATCACCTAGGTAAGATGACTTAACGGATATAGGATGGCTCGGGTGCTAACAAGTTTTTGAAACCGGCGTCTAAAGATGAACTAAGATAGATGTAATCAAGGCAACTAGGTCCCAACGGTCAGTTTTACCAGAAAACCCTAACAATGTCTATTTAGCTTTTAATTTACGGTTGTTTATTTACGTACCCTAATGATTTATTACATGGTCCGTATCAAAATCACAATCATCACTAAGGCTCGATCTAATTACAAACCTAGGAAGAGATGGGTAATTCAATATTAAGGATAAAATAACTCAACTTACAAACTAACCTAGTCGATAGCTAGAAAACCGCACGTGGTCTCGCAACGGGTAACTAAATCAACTAAAGCAGAGAGATAAGCTAACCCCTAAGGTTTTGGTCCAACTCAAAGAGGATGATCCTACTGACCTAAATGATTCAAGAAACATAAACCCTAATGGCACACGTCTACCACAATCAATCAACACACTCAGTATTAACCGAACTAACAATTAACGACTACACGAAACAAATTCATGCAATAATCAACTACTCGGGGCTCATGCAACCTAAAATACATCTAATGGAAGCAAGGTTCATGGAATAATATCACAAATTACGAACTTTACAATAACTAAACAATCAAACACGAAATCAGCACCCGAAAAGTGATAAATCAACCGTTAAACATCAAACCTAGGCGATTCAAACAAATTTAGCCAACCATGATGAATGAATAGTAGATAATAATGATAATTAAGCTCAAACTATTCATTACAAACTGATTGGAACTTGTTTCAAAGTCTAAATCTCAAAAACGAACTCACAAACGTTAAAACAAGCAAAACCGACACCCGGTTGATGAAACTCCGATCCGGAAGCTTTTTCTCCTTGGTATTTTGACTTTAGCAGATGTGATGGCTGGAAAGATGATTAAAAATCGTTCATAGGGTATAAACCCTTTATATATATGTTTAAACACCCCTATCCTAATATAAAATATGTTAAAACAAGCCCACAAAGCCCGCTAGAAGATAAAATAGTCGTTTTTATGATTTCTGGCTATTCTTGATAGCCTTGGGATATGTTGGAATCCACCACATGCTGCTTGAATGGTATGACCTGGTCACGTAGCTCGGCCATGCCATTTTCTGACGTTTTTCGACTTCCAGCTTGTTTATCTTCGTACGCGCGTACCGGCTTCATCTGAGCTCCGTTATAACTGATTCTTTCTCCATTTAACTCGTTTTCTCGCTCTCTTCAACATGGGACCTATCACATACACAAACATGTAAATTCACGCAAGAACTATTGATATTCGTTAACGTTTAAGCACAAAATAACATAAAAACTATTAGGAAAACACGTAGGTTTTACACCACATCAGGTCGTTAACCCATCTTCGTGCCTCTCACGTGACTATCAGTTTTGTTATTTTTCTCCCCAAATAAAACTCAGTCCTCATTAGCAAGCCCCCTCACGTGAAGGGCTGAGCGTATTTGGGGAAAAAGGAAAAAAAGAGAATGACCAAAACCGTCCCTCACGTAATGGCACACTGATGGGTTTAACGACCAGCTTAACGAGTTTAGTGAATTCGGGTTTAATTGCAAGTGAAATGAAACCAGAGAAAAGAAAATTGCAAACTTGAAACTATTGGACTAAAACCGCAGATTTGGACAAACCACATGGACGAAAACCGCAATTCACTGAAATAAGTATTATAATAAAGAAAGAGTGAAAGACACGTCTACTCCTGACTTAACGATTAAATTTAACGGAGTTAGTGATTTGGATGTAATTGGCAAAAAATGGGAAACGTGGATGTAAAAAATAAACTTTTTGAACTAAATTCGCATTATTTGCCAAACCACAAGGACGAAAATGACACTTTACTCTTAATTATAAAACTAAACCTTAACGTTTTTAGCTTAGTAGAAAGTTTATATAAGAAATGAAACTCAAAGGACCAAATTATAAAATGATTATATCCTATTGAAAAGAGCAAATATGGTTCATTATGTTGTTGATGTAAAACGATAATAATATGAACCTGGGTGCTCCATTTTACACCTCCACGCCTATCCACTCCAACCTAACGACCCGGTAATTTTAATCTCACTGCGGCATTTCGTCGACCACCTTATCTTCACCTCTTGTTTTCACCAAGTATTCGATTAATGCCAACTGGGTTTCATGTCATGTTTTGATTGCAGGAATTATAATGCTGTTGGTGCTGACAATTTTGCAATTGAGAGTAATACTGTAGGCTACTCGATTAAGAATGAAAGGGGAAAATTGGTTCCAATTATAAAGGATTGTTCGTTGAAGATACCGTCTGGCCAGTTTTGGATGCTGCTTGGACCTAATGGCTGTGGGAAATCAACTCTTTTGAAGGTATCAGACCAACCATAATTTCTAGATAGACAAACCCTAATTTTGACCCATAGGGATGGATTACTTAAAAATATTCGCGGGTTTGGGATTTGGTGATAGACTTGTTTACCCGGCCCAATTACTCTATAACATTTACCCGTTTACCCTATTATACATCCGACATGATTTTCTTCTTTTATCTTAATTTATTTTAAGTATATACTAGCCAAAACGCAACTGGTGTTAGTACATTTGTAACTTCGCAACGGTACGTGCGTAACCCGACGATGGTATGCATTTAACGTGGCATTGGACGTCTAATCGGTGTCAGGAAGCGCACCACATAATGCCTATACGCGAGCAACCCGGTATGCATAAACAACGTCATCCACATAACTAATGCTTGAACACGCGTAACCAGTGGCGACAAGCAAGAAGCAACAATGAAATGTACACTAATTTCAAATTAACTACTTTTTAACCCAATCCATTTTGACAGACATATTCCGACCCGAAGACGTTTTAACCCGAAGCCTGTTTTAACATGAACCCTATCGATCTAAACCCATCCCTACATGAACTAAATTAACCCTTTTTGTATTAACCTGTTCCAACACTATTAGCCAAACTTGCTCGACCTGTTGCCTGTAATAACTGATAATCACGTAACATGTTAGTTTTTTAAAAACTAATAAACTATAGCAATATCATACTCAAATTAAAGAGAATAAAATGCTCGTTTTTATTGTGTAATTTTTTAGAAAAAATATTAACGTGTGAAAAAGTTACGGCCATTAAAAAGTCATGGGTGGTTGGTTTATAATTAGGGGGGAAATTTGTAACTATTTAATATATTAACAAAACTTGTTAGAAGTTAAAGGACCATTATTGTATATTATTTTTGAATAAGCAAAGACTATTTTACCCCTACATTCTTAAAATTCTATGCATTGTTACTTTTACAATATGCAACAAAAGTGGTACCTCTTAAAATTTAAGAGGTCCCTAACTCCTATATTATATATAGTATAGATATAGATATAAATATAGATATAGATATAGAATAGATATAGATATAGATAAACAAAACATTTAAAATCTATCTTGCCCCCTACATTATCTCAAGCCACCAGATTGTTTTATTTGTAAACGGTGGATTCTCATGCATTTGACCCGAATTCACGGGTATGGTTCTTACCAAACTCAGATAACCCTTAAACGGGCTATAACATCTCATTAAATTAAAAATTAATCTCACTAAATATTTGATATGAAAATTCTATAAAATAGGGATATACAATTATTAATATCCAATTTTTAAAAAAATATATTATTTATAATTAAAAATAAATTTGATAGTAAAAAAAATAAGCGGTTCATGGGTCTCACCAAACCCGGATAGCCTTTAAACCGAGTTATAAAATCTCATTTATTTGTGAAATCCTTTTATCATCAAACCCTAACTATATAAAAATATATTATTTATAATTAAGAAACAGTTTTATTGTAAAAAAAAATATAAGCGGGTCATGGGTTTCACCAAACCTAAATAGCTTTTAAACCGGGTTATAACATCTCATTTATTTGTGAAACCCTTTCATTGTGAAACCCTAAGTATATTATTAACTTTCTTACAATAAATAAAATTAAAATAAAAAAAATATATAATATGTAGCCGGTTATATAGCTAGTTACTACCAAGTGCCAACCCAGTTTATTTTAAGTATATACGGTATTTAGTCTACCTGGTTTATTTTGAGTATATATACATCACATAATGCACTCGGTTTGTTTTAAATATATGCGATATATAATTTACCCAATAATATCCCTGAAATCCGTGGGTAATTACCCGATAGATACCTGACGGGTTTTGGGCCGGGTATGGGACAAGCTTTTATAGTTGGTACGGGTCCGGTTGGGATGACCTAAACCCGACCCATTGCCAGCCCTAGTAATGCGTGAGGCGCGTTTTTTAATCCAAATTTTGATGGTTATCACTTATCAGTGATGTAATGGCTGATTTGACAAAATTAGGGATTTATGTTTGGGAACAATTGGGATTATTGTTTATTTCAGATGCATGTTTTGAAATGTGATTATTGATGTGATATGTTGTAAGTATATTGGGTTCTCTTACGTGTTGTTTGAGTTGTTTATGTGGTAATTTGTGTGCAGATATTGGCGGGTCTGTTAAGCTCGACAGACGGTTTCGTGCATGTGAGGAAACCTAGAAGTTATGTCTTCCAGAACCCAGATCACCAAGTTAGTTTTTTTAATCCTGTTATTCACAGATGAAGTTTCTATATGAGTGTCATTTGAAAGTAATGGGGGGGGGGGGGGGTTTACCAAGGGTGTGCATGAGTCGGTTATGGGTTCAAACTTAACCAAATGATTTTGGTTCGGTTTTGGTTTTACCATTTGGGCAGGAAAATGTTGGGCTGAAAAGAAAATAGGATTTTTACAATGATTTCGGTTCGGTTATGGTTTTATTATTTGGGCTTGAAATTTTAGAGCCAAAAAAGAATGACACAAAATAATGACTCTGGGCTGAAACTTTGGGTCTATCTTTTTTTTTTCTGGGTTGATTAATGATTAATTAATTAATTACAAGACGTTTGGACCTATTTTTGGGTTACACCATCTGTTAATTTCTTATAAATTATTTGACATCGGTTTTTTTGTTATTTCAGTTTTCACAATGATTTCGGTTCGGTTTTACCATTTGAGCTTGAAATTTTTGGGCCTAAAAAACAAGAGGCACAAAATAATGAATTTGGCCTGAAACTAGGTGCATAAATATTTTTTTATTTATTAATTTAATGACCATTACACATTTTGATCTAAAATTTTGGGCTACACCATTTATTAATTTCTTATAAATTGTTTAACATCTGCTTTCTTGGTTAGTTCGGTTCGGATTTTGGTTCTAGCAAAACTGAAACTGAACCGAAAATTCGGTTTAAAAAAAAACCATAAAACCAAACCGTCAGTTTCTTATCGTGATCGGTTATTTTGGTTCCATTATTTTGGCTATTTTGGTTACGGTTCAGTTATATCGTTTTCGTGCACCCCTACTCTTCACGTATATGGTGTGTGGCCGTGTGAGGCAGATGCATTCATGGGAAATTTTGTCAATAGTATATCATCATCATCATCATCATCATCATCATCATCGTACTCAGTATATCCCACCAATAGCAATGCTATGGTAGGGTTTGAGGATGGTAAGATGTAGACAGCCTTACCTCTATCCCATAGGGATAGAGAGGCTGCTTCCGGTGAGACCCCCGGCTCGATAGTAGTTTTGAATCAAGCCTTGGACATAAGACACATAACATTCAATCATCGGGACACCGGCTGATTGGTGCATGTGCCCTTGTCTTTCGGCTATCAACGCCACCACATGATGCCTGATTAACCTTCCGCCACTTTTAACGATAGTATAGATTAACAAAATTAGGGACATTACTGAATTGTATTTATGTATGTGGACCATATTCATGATTTTAAGGTTCATAAATTAGGTTGTTATGCCTACCGTAGAAGCTGATGTGGCATTTGGTCTTGGACGGTTTAACCTGACGGATGATGAAACAAAGCTGAGAGTCGCAAAAGCATTAACCGCCGTGGGCATGTATGATTATCTTCAGGTATGATATTAAGTTTTAACACGTCTTTTCTTTCATAAAGAATAATAACTGTCTAATGTTTGAGTTGTTAATGTTGTTAGAGACCGGTACAAACTCTTAGCGGAGGTCAGAAACAAAGGGTTGCAATTGCTGGTGCATTGGTTGAACAATGTAAAGTGTTGTTGCTAGATGAACTCACAACGTTCTTGGATGAAACCGACCAGGTATCAACTATTATTAATATTACCATAATATATTACTAATATTGTTATTGTTACTGTTACTGTTACTGCTATTGTTTTCAGATCGGGGTGATTAAAGCTGTGAAGAACACGTTGAGTGGTTCTGAAGACGTGACCGCATTATGGGTAACGCATCGTTTAGAAGAACTGGAGTATGCAGATGGTGCTGTATATATGGAAGATGGAAGGGTGGTGATGCATGGGGAGCCATCCGTCATAATGGATTCAATCGAAGCGAGGAGAGCCTCATATACGGACAATATCAACTCGTGAAAACCCTGTGCTTGTTTTACTCGGATGTAACATAGCATTAATAAGTTCTATTCGGCTTCGATTATCTATAGTTATATTTTCTTTTGTTTTTTAATTAACCCATTATTCGGTTTAGTTTCGGCTTCAATTATCTTCTTTTATATTTTAATTGATTGACCCTTTAATTCTTCAGTCGATAATCCTATAAATACTTATGAGTTGGAAGATGGAAACAAGAGAAGGCATTTAGACATTTAGTCGCACGGTCATCAGTCATCACGTTTGAAAATACCCGTGCTTGAATTCTTTGTTACATGTTAAACTAGTTGGAATCAGTTTCAAACCCTAGACATCTAAGGGGTGAAATGCAGGGACTAATACCTTCTGTGTGTTTTTTTGAATGACCAACAAAATACAAATAATATATAAAAACAACGATTACAAAAAGACGGACCTAGCAAGATGCTAGACCAAAGCCCAAGAAACAAAGATACACCAAACAAACCGCTAAGTTATACTTTAAATCTATACCAATCCTCCCACGACATCGCTATAATCCTAGATCTATTCTTCACCCATAGGTAGCTAAGCGCTTTGATTTCACCCACCACACTTGCCACGGACACCGCTACACCATTAAAAACCAAATTATTTCTTGCATTACATAGACACCATTAATAACTTCTGTGTTAAGCAAATTAGTTAAACGCAATGTTTTCATAACCGGACCGGACACCGAACCGGTTCACTGGTCAGACAAATTTGGTAAAAAAAGGACGGATCAAGCTTAAAAATGATTTTTTCAAAAAAAAAAAAATTTTTTCTTAGAAAACCGGTTCAACCGGTCCGACCGGCCGGTTCTCTGTCAGCCGAGCGAACTATGTGAACCGGACCGGTCGGTGGACCGAATCCCGGTCGGACCGGTTCGACTGGCCGGTCCGGTTTCAACAACACATGGTTAAACGTGTACAGAGAATACTTTCTTTCCATACAAAGTTTCAAATCACCTTTAGAAGGTCGTACGAACCAAGTCAAATAAAAAACCCTATATTTGCACTAAGAAACCCAAAATATTTTGATGAGTCTACTCAATCTGCCGATAAAAAGAATTTTTTGGACTTCCATCGAAAAACCCTATATTCTATGGACATATTTTGATAAGTCCCGTGATGGATATAAAGATGTTATGTGCACCATGACTATGCATCATGCAAGATAGCATCGTGGGTCTGTTATCTTTATATGATTTCCTTTGTTTATGCTTATTATTAGTTATTTTGCTTAAGTTTAGTAGTAGTCAGGGTTGTCTCCGAGAATTTAAATACCTCGGTTGAACTGAAATAAAAATGTCCATAGACCCTAACGAGTAACGAAAAATATAAGTTTTTTTAAACGACATTAACTAGCGTTATGACAATAAAAATAGCAAAAATATAGTAATAAAATCAAACACAATAATAGCTAACCTCTAACGGATGATTCATGAAACGTCGGGCCGGCTAGTAGGGGGCTGGTTTTGTTTGTAAAAACCTATTTCTACAAACAAACTTAAAAGATGCAACTGTAAGTCAAGAGATGGATCAATCTGTGTAGATGAAGCATCAAGTTACAAGCTACTTAATTACTTGATATGAGCTCACCGCTCTAATTTTGTCAGCTTCTATTCTTCCATCCTCTCCCAATTCCAACATTACTGATTCTGCTTATTTACTTACATTTTGACGTTTTATGTTACTTACCCCTTTCCCCATTATTGTTGACTTTATTTGATTTAGGCCATTACCTAATAAGGGCTTTTCTATTGTTTGATTCTTGTGCTCTCTTGAAATTGATATTCACTCAATCTTCGGAAGGTTTTGTGAGTATAACATGTAATATCACACCATTGATAAGCACATTTGCAAATAGAAACACACCTGCTAAGGATGCCTTCAGACTATAATTAGTAATAGAGATACAGCTAATTAATTCGTTTAGGCAAGTCCAGGGTTTTGGAATAATTAAGGTCATATGAAAAGTGGCTGCCTTTTAATATTTAAGGGTTATAAGATTTCTGGCGGGTATAGAACCGCACCTGTTTTGCTATCAAATACGGAACCAGAACCCGGACACGTTTCCTATTTCAGTTTCGTTTAATCCAGTTCTGTTAAACGGGTTTGATGGGTCGGGTACACGGGTTTGGCGGGTACATCCCGTGAGATGCTGGTGTGTGAAGTTTTGAACTTTTGTTTGGTGGTTAGAGTACGGTGACTTTTAGATTTATCAAATAAAATTTGAAATCTTGTGTATAATCAGCAAATACGTTCACATAAGTTTTACTTTTTTAAATTAATCTAAGTTATTGAATAAAATGATTTCTGAGGTCTTAATTTCTTATCATTTAAACATATACTTTGGGCGATCTTCAGCCCGTTTGACCTGTCTTTTAGCTAACCTTTACATTTACGTGTTTGACTTATCACGTATTTGCAGAATTGCGGTACAGAAAATGCCCAAAAAGAGTTCATCCAAGACAACCAAACCCGGGCTGCAAAACCCTAATGTAGCTACTTGGGACATGTCAAACAAGACCTCAGCCAAACCATCAAAACCCGTGTTACAAAAACCAACCTTAAAAAAAGAGAAACCATCTTCCACACCAACGCGGTACGGGCAGGAAATTGATGAAATCTTTTGTAAGAAAAGAAATAAGCCTGAGCAAAATTCGACCAGCAAGTTGACCAAAAAACCAAGGAAAGATTTGAAAGATGATGAATCGGTGACCCGGAAGAAAAGGAAGAGTAAATCTGGAGGGTCTAATGTGGATATGTTCGAAAATAAAGAAACGGTTACACCGAGGCGGAAAACTGGAGACGGGTTAACAATATACACGGAAGAGGAGTTGGGGTTCGGTAAGGCGGATGCGGGAGGTACCCGGTTATGTCCTTTTGATTGTGAATGTTGTTTCTGATCTTATATTATGATGGTTAAATGTTTTATGTTAAAGTTAGTTATGACTTGTTTGATTCAATTGAATAGGCAATTATGGAATTTTTGTTTCATGGCTCTTGTTTGTGTTTAGAGTTGAATGGTAATGGTGGAAAAGCCTGGGCCCACACCTACTAGTTGCATTAGAAGATAAAGTATACACAAAGTTAGTTTAATAATTAATACCTTCAATAATAATTTAGAACCAACTTAATAATATAAATTGAAGTATCACATTTTCCAAATGTGCAAGTGCAACCACTTCACAGCAGCAACTCAACCACCTTACCAGCCCCTTTTATCTACTGCTGATTTCCTATTCTTATCATTCTCTCTCACATAAACTCATACTCCATTGTGGTTACGGTGCAAACAAGCCGAGCCTGAGCTTAACTATTCTCGAGCTTGGGTTATGAGCCATTTTTATATACTTTGTAAAAAAACTTAAACGAGCCTAAACTCGTAAGGTTCGGCAAGCCCAAACGGGGTAAAACTTGAATATACACTAGGCTTGTAAGGTTTTGCAAGCCCAAACGAGCTTCACATGCAAAGCTCAAGTTCTTGCTTGATAATTAAACAATCATTCAGTACAATGACTAATAACTGAAAGTTGAAATGCTAAATTTGTAATAAGTGACAGATATAGAAAACAATATCTTGTAATTAATGAAAAATATGGACGAAAGACACAAGTTGGTATGCATCTAAAGAACGAAAAGGTGAAATGTACCCTTATAATTTAATAAAAACAAATGATAATAAGGCTTTTAGGCATTATGATTGTTAAATAACTGAAGAGGTAGGTCCCAGCAGAGCCCAGTTGGACCCGCAAGACTCACCTTGAAAAGGGACGTCTGCGCAGAAACCAACTGGATCCGCAGGACCAACCATGCTCAGAGACGTGACGTCCTTAAGCGCAGTACGCAAGCTGTTCCCGCAGGAAATGCCTCCCAATGGTGAAGGACTCTGCCTGTTCCCGCAGCTGCGGATACAAGCCATCTGGGAAGGCCACCCGCGCAGCAGGGCTACACGCACAAGGCACTTAGCTCTCAATCACTCAGTGTCACCTGAAGGAATGAGCAAAGCCGGGAACAATCCCGCACAATGGCGGGAGGGGGAATACTCCCTCCCAAATAAGCCAGTCCGTACGATACGGGAAGATCTTCTGTACTGTACCTGACGAGGTATGGGCAAAAGATCTGACTAAAGATACGACAGCTTATTGACAACAGTATGGCGAGCAGCATGCTCTTGTACTGTATGTCACTATTAGCCGCTGCCTACTCACCAACTCCTGTCAAACCACGTGCATAGCCGGCAGTTGGTGGAAAAGGAATAGTATACAGCAGGCCTGGTCACTGTCAGCCGCTGCCTACCCACCAACTACCAGCAGGGCATGTGCGTAGGCCATAGTTGGTGGAACAGGAATACTATTCAGCAGGCCACACCTCCTTGGAAACCTACCTTCGGCTATAAATACCACAAATGGTATGATCATCTCATCTTATCATATCTTATCACATTATCATCATATTATACCTGATATCTGCTCTAGCAATCTCTTAATATACATTTATATAAAAAGAGCAATCTAGTCTGATTCTCACGCCGGAGGGTGGTCACAAGGAGGAACCCCCCCCCCTTCTCAGTGACAAGCTCACGGTGTCTGTTTTGCAGGTTATTAGAAGAACCATCTTTTCCGGGTCTAACCCCTCGTGGGAAACATCTATCTAACCCCCAGGTTACCCGTAATCTGCCCGGGGTCCGGTTAGTGTTTCTTCATTGGCGCCATCCGTGCATAAAAGCTAGAACTTCATTTCTTTTCAGCTTTTTCAAACTTCTGGAAAGATGGTTAAAGAAACTCCGGTAACCACAACCCCAGCTACTGGGGGGAATACCGGCGACTACACAGTCTTTACAAACACTACCCCGGTTACCCAAGCCGGGGCAAGTGAAGTAAATTTTACGAACACTACCCCAGTTACCCAAGCTGGGGCAAGTGCAGTAAATAATCGCTCACTGGGATTCACCGATACCCAGTTAGAGAAACGAACAAGACTCCCCCGCCAAACACTCGATGAAGTTAAGGCATGGGCGGAGGCACGTCAGAAGGAATTCCAAGCTGAGTTGGACGAACGCTTGCGTTCCGTCCAACAGGCTGACGAATTCGAAGAATACTTGGACGATGACTCGGAGGAATCCGACACCGACGCGAACCCTCGCCATAGGGCAAAAGGGAAGCGTAAGGAAACGGACTCCCAACCGAGAAGGCGTTTTGGAGAAGCCTTCAAACCAAAAAACACAGGTGGAAGTCCACGTGACTTCTCCAAAACATTCAGACCAAACGTTGCAAATGCGGGAACGTCCAAATTTGCAAGGGACATTGCGGAAGCAATTGCCCCAAAAAGTGCCAAACAAATGTCCAGCATAGGCACATATGATGGTATATCTGACCCATATGATCATTTGAACAGATTCATAGCGGGGGCAACCCGTCAGTAGTTGGACGGAACCTACGTGGTGTTACATGTTCCAAATGACGCTTGTAGGGGCTGCTAGAGCGTGGTTCGATCGTCTACCGGTCAACCACATCTACGACTGGGCAGACTTCCAACAGAAGTTTGTAGTCTGTGCTGTAGAAGGGACCAAAAACATACCAGACAAGGCAGGTGGAGCAAAACGTACCAACCGTGAAGTCTCTCCAGCTCCTACACCCATACCTGTCCTTTCCCTTCGTGAACGCTTTCTCACCAGCTGCACAGCTTCTTCTTCATCATCTTCCTCGTCGTCGTCGTTGTCAACAGTTCTCTTTTGTTTACCAACCGTTCTCTCATGAGTTACCATCATCCTTCTAGCCTCTTCCATCACATCATCAAAATCAGCTTGTGGACCCGAGACTTGAATATTCTCTTGTGGATCAACTCGGTCCATATCAAACAATCCTTGCCCGCCGAACATGGCGTCAAGGTCAATCTCTGCAGCTGTCACAGCAGCAGATACAGCAGGCGCAGCTGATACAGCCTGGGTTGCTGCCGCCTGTTGTGGTTTTGGGTCTCTGAACTCGTCCCCTTCCGCAGGCACATACTCCGGGTTTATAAGGTACCCAAAGAGCGGAGTAATGCCTGGGACGCAGCTCAGGCTTGCTTCGTGCGCTGGAAGTGCGACACTGTGCAAAGATACGTTTTGTCACACTTTCCACGTATCGAATAGGGCGTCGTTGAGGCAGCGTCGGAGCCACATGATTTAAAATCATCTGTAGGAATCGTGGATACATTATAAACCGCTCACGCGCCACAGCCCTTCGTTGCCTATCGATCTCGTAAAAGATCATCTGGCTGAAAGAATATCTTTTATTATAAGTCAACGCAGTCATAGCAGACTGCATTGTCGCACCCATACCATCAGTGCCTGCCTTCCGTCCTGACATACATACGATCATGACGTGCATAAGGAAGCGCCACTGATCTAAAAGGAATCCCTTCCTCCGTTGTGTGTCCCCTAAGGGACCAGAATACCCCATCCTGAGGAACGCCCCATCACGGAATGGCGCAACAAACTCCGTTGGGTCATCCCTCGTCTCTTCACCAAACCGCAACGCCACCCGTATTTGTTCAGAAGAAAACTGAACAACTTGACCGTTTACGGTGGCTCGCATAACCGGGGGCTCAACCCGGCAATCGTACTCTACCGTCTGCCAAAAGTCTTCAATATTCGGTAGGGAAATAGGCAGGGTAGTTGTTATTGCGTGATATATCCTTGAGCGTAGGAGAAATGTAATTATCTCCCTATAGTCCTCCACGCCATTTGCATCTGGGTCAAGTGTTATGAACTGGTTATGAGCTGGGAAGAATTGTCTGAGATCATCACCGTCATCACCTGCACCTCCTGCACTTCCAACAGCAGCCATATCTGCACTAAACGAACCAAGTTAGATAAACGTTAAAGTGTCACACAAGTTCGCTTGATTACCAGGAGCGAAGTTGTGATCAAACCCTGTATAGGCGAAGTTAAAGGTGAGGCGAAGTTGGGAACAACTTCGCTTCATCTTTAAGTTCGTCTAATTAATTTTAAGTAAAAAGGTCTAGGCGAAGTTAAAGTTAACTTCGCCTCATCACAACATCGCCTCAGGCGAAGATAGGGTTAGGCGAAATTAAGCCTCAGGCGAAGTTGCAGATAACTTCGCCTCAGGCGAAATTAATCGTCAGGCGAAGTTGCGGATAACTTCGCCGAAACCCTAACTTCGCCTGAACTGAATCGGCGACTGTTAGCATTCCGAACATCCGGAAATCCGATGTTTCGGTAAAATTGACGATGAAGAACTCAATAACACTTGGTATTAAAGGTTATGTGGACGAAAAGTTTGTCCATGAACACGTTAAACACAAGTTATAAAAGTCGGTTTTGAGTCCGACGGACCAAGATCTCGAAGCGGTCGAAATAAAGTTTGATAAACAAGAAGAAACAGCTAACACGATGTACCGATAACACATACCGTGAAACGATAACTGAAACTGAGAACAAAGAAAGAAATCGAAATCGAAAAGATCAAGTTCGCTGATATATCGGAGCTCAAGTTCGCTGTATAATAATAAACTGATGAACAGTTTTGACCTTAAGTATCCCTTATATAGGGGATCTGTTGTACAGGCGAAGTTACAGATAACTTCGCCTAGGCGAAGTTATCCACAACTTCGCCTGTTCAACAACATCGCCTATATATTTACAAAATCAAACCTTATAATTTTAACAATTTTCCAATTAAGTTATAAAACTTTCCAAGAAGAAAATAAATAACATGATCAATTCTAAGTAACCAGTTAAAAAATCATAAAGCTATCTAAGTACAAAAACGTAAAAAATTTAAAGTATAAGGGATCAAATTTCAGTCTCGATAGGGACTGCTACGTTTTAGAAAAGATCCGAACAGGAATCATACTAACTACATGACTGTCACATAGATCCGTGTTTAGCTGTATTATGACATATAGAGACAGGTTGTAAGCAGGTAATATACTTAAGATGGTTTTCATCATTTCTGTGATACGAGTTAGGTTCAATTAATCCTTAAAATTTAAGTGGGCAACTACTCAGAAATATTGATTCCTCCTATCTATCCTCAAAGCGTATTTAGCTTTCCCCAAGTCACCCCGAATTGACTTCGACCCATAGTGTCTGATTAAACTGTAAATATTCTTGATCTGTTTCCCGTTCTTCTCTCTTACTCAATGATTGTGAAGTCTTGATATTATCATCACTAATATGTTACAATAACTTCAAATAATATTTTTTTTTTTTAACAACATAGACTTCAAAGTAGAAATTAACTGCAAGTCCCGAATCTGGATCACTGCAGTATCTTGAAACGCTATCTACACGGGAATCAGAACACACAATGGGTTCGTGTATGACTGGGTAATCGCTTTTCTGCCTATCATTCGGAAAGATATACATGAAGACACGCAAAACTCTTAAGGAGTTTCCACATAAAATCAAGTAAAATTTAATTTGTATCACATCTACTTTTACGCACCATAAAAGTTACCATGACATACAATGATTGTCCTAAAGCCTTTTAAGCCTAATAACTTCACTAGTTAAGCACACAAAATTAGTATAAACATCATTTTCCAAGGTTGGATCAATTTCCTGTTAAACATAGCAAATGAACTTCTTACGAAGTATTAGACTTGAAAAGTAATTTCATTTCCCAAAAAAATTTTGACTTCAATCGCCCCGATCACGTCAAAGTCTTCAGGTAAACGGCAATCCTGAAGATCTAATGGATCAACTGGACCGACCACATACAAGTATGTGTTCTTCTAACTAAGTATGAACGACTAATTTTCAGCGACCGAAAGAAAACACATCATAACCGCCCCGGTCACTTTCAGTCATCTGGTTAATGGCGACCCTCTCATTCTACAAATAGAAACGAGGACCAAAACATATCCGAGGATATGTCCATCAAACTGAGGTAACCGACTAATTTTAAGCAATAGTGACGTTTTTTTTTTTTTTAAATAAACACAAAAAACATGGTTACTCGGGATTGATCATCCCGTTCAGCTCAATTAGGTTTTGAAATCTGGATTTATCAAACGCTTTTGTAAATAAATCAGCGAAATTTTCTAGCGTATCGACCTTATTCGACCTTAATCAGTTTCTTCTCAGCACAATCCCGTATGAAATGATGACGAATGTCAATATGTTTAGTTTTACTATGTTTCACGGGATTGTTAATTACTGAGATGGCAGCAGTGTTATCAATAAAAATAGGAGTGAGTAAGAAATTCAGACCATAGTCGCGCAATTGTTGCTGAATCCACAAAACCTGAGAGCAGCAGTTGGATGCTGCCATATATTCAGCTTCGCACGTAGAGATTGCAACTGATGTCTGTTTCTTGCACTGCCAGGAAACTAATCTTCCACCGAGAAACTGACATCCTCCTGTTGTCGACTTCCGACTCTGATTGCACCCTCCATAATCAGAATCTGTATAAGCAACCAGTTCCACGTCTCCTCCCTTCGGGTACCACAACCCTAGCTTCGGCTTGCCTTTGAGATACCGCAGAATCCTCTTCACACCCTTCATGTGAGATTCCTTTGGGTTTGCCTGAAAACGAGCACAAAGACAAACAGCAAACATTATATACAGGCCTAGAAGCAGTCAAATACATCAAAGAACCTATTATAGCCCGATACTGAGTTGGGTCCACATCTGCGTCACCGTCTATTTCAGCTCCCAACTTGTGGTTGACGCAAATTGGAGTGTCAAATGGAGAACAGTCCTCCATCTTGAAGCGCTTGAGGACATCATGAACATATTTTGTTTAATGAATGAACATCCCATCCTTCTTTTGATCAACCTGCAATCCTAAAAAGAACGTTAGTTCACCCATAGCACTCATCTCAAATCTTTTCTTCATGACGGCCTCAAATTCCTGACACATGGAGACTCTTGATGCAGCAAATATGATGTCATCCACGTAGACTTGAACTAGCAGGAAGTCACTTCCATCTCTCTTCACAAACAGTGTGCTGTCAATCAAACCCCTTTCAAAACCATTCTCTAGCAAGTAGTCCGATAACGTTGAATACCAGGCACGAGGTGCCTGATGTAATCCATACAGCGCCTTGCTCAACTTGTACACGTGATCAGGAAAGTCTGGGTCAGGAAAACCCGGAGGTTGCTCAACATACACAACCTCATCAACTTTCCCATTGAGGAACGCACTCTTCACGTCCAACTGAAACACTTTCATCTTCTTAAAAGCAGCAAACGCCAAAAACAATCTTATCGCTTCCAACCTGGCCACCGGAGCGAACACTTCATTATAATCTATCCCCTCTTGCTGATTAAAACCTTTAACGACCAGCCTCGCCTTGTTTCTTATAATAATCCCCTTTTCATCTCTCTTGCACTTAAACACCCATTTTGTGCCTATCGCATGCACATTCCTTGGTTTTTCAACCAAAGTCCAAACTTCCATCTTCTTAAATTGAGCCAACTCTTCTTGCATGGCCTCGACCCATGAGCTGTCAGCCATTTGATAATTTTTCGTTCAATCTGGCTAATAAAGCATGAGTACAAACATTCGTTCATTATACCTGTTTCCTTAATGCTTGTATAAACACAGGTGTGCTTATTCAAGCTACTTCTGGTTTGTACACCGGAGGACACATCACCTATAACATTCTCCAAAGGGTGTTCTTTGTGAATTCTCGTGGTCGGAACAGCACCGACATGCAAATTATCTTCTAAATTAGAAGAGAGCTCATCAATGGTTGTTTCTGGCTGAGAGTGAAATGGATTGATAAACTCTTCTTCAGGAAAGACAGCAGGGGAACCGATAGAATTTGATGGGGAAGGTTGACAATCATCAAATAGCTGTCTATGTGCCAAATTTTCCTCCTCATCTAGAATCATCTTCGTAGCAACACGTTCTTCTTCTTCTGTACAAACAAATCAGGTATGTTAAAGACTTGAAGAGCCTATCATAGTCAAAAATCCCAGGAGGTCCGAT
>NW_027504608.1:0-20991 GCF_021521415.1 Bidens hawaiensis
TTTCATGAAAACACGGAACGAGATGAACGCGCCCACCAAAGAATGGTCTATCTAAACAACCGACTTCCAGAACCAAACTTTTATGCTTGCAAGGAGACTCTGAAGCAAGTAAACCAATGGGGAAGATACAAAGGGATTGTCAAGGGACCGTGGACACGTGTTCTCAATCAAAAGGGCAAAGCAGTGACTAAATTGACTAAAGAATTCTTAGCCTCATTCTCTATCAAGACAAAAGACTTGTATATGTGGGACGAAAAAGTTGTTGAATTCAGATGTGGGGAAGTATGGTACAAAACTTTGGTCAGACAGTGATATGGTCTAAAATATATATATATATATATATATATCATATATATACATATATACATATATATACATATATACATATATATACATATATACATATATATACATACATATATACATATATATATACATACATATATACATATATATACATACATATACATACATATACATACATATACATATATATACATATATATATATATATTATATAAATACTTCCTACACTTTTAAGAACTTTTGATATAGATTTTTATTGAGTATTACTCATAATTGGTTCATATCATATTCCAAAGCTTTTAACATTTTAATGAGTAAAAATTGTGTGATTAAGAAACTATATCTGATTGATTAAATTTAGTTTGTATTCATATATATTTAATACTTTATATTAAATGACTTTGAATGTCACGTGAAAAAAAAAAGAATGAAGAAAGTCTATTCCTACTTTATATATTATATTTATATTTAAAAATTAATATTAAATGTGTTTATTTAAATTGACAGAATGGCTCGTGATTGGAGGTCACGCATCAAAAGGATGGGGTTTTGACTTTAAAACCTACGAATGATAAGAATATTAAGGGGAAGCTGCTGTCATTGAGAAGAAGAAAATTATTATAGATATTATTATTTTTATCAGGCTACTGTAAGGTATTTTACACCGAATTTTAGAGAGGCAGTCGAAAAAGACAGGACAACCCCTAGTCATAGAAACGCAAGAAAGATAAAAAAGAGAAAAACCATGTTGGTTTAAGCAGAGAGTGTTTGGGTTCGACACCTACTCATCCAAACATCATTATTAATTGGTTTGAATTTGTAGTTTTCTTTTTGAATTCATTATTTGAACCTTATTTATTTGGTTTGTTCTTAAGTATGGATGTTGGCTAAACCCTTAAACTACCAAGGCTATATGATGAACTTTTGTTGAATTTGAATTTTGGTTTGGATTTTGTTTTTGTTATGGTTTTATGACTAAGTAACAGGTTTCTTGATTTTTCGTTCGATGCGTGTGTGCTTAAGTTTGTTTGGTGAGTTTTATTGTTTCATGGTTTCCTTGGTGATTGTCTGTCATATAACAGGATTTTGTTTTTTTTTTACTAGTTTGTGGTTAATATGCATTAAAATCATAGGAACAATAATAATTTATCAATTAAATCTAAGTGTGCTACTAGCCTAGAAAGCTGTAAGGTGATAGGTTATTGATAGATCTTTGTTGGTCAGGATTGCTAGATTTAGTTCTTCGTAAGGAGTCCGTCTAGGTTTGGTTTAATTTCCTTGTCTATCTAGTCGAGTGAATTCTTTAAATTACCTTTGATTTTCACACTGTAAGGTAGGATTTCTTATAGAGGTGCTTGTCATAAAATAAATTAGCGATCGTAAGTGAGTCTAATTAAAACCGGTAATTTTAATAGCTTATTAGGATTCCATAGGTGTCTTCTTGAGAAGGGTCAAGGGTCCTGTTCGGTTTCCCATTAAATGAATAGTTTAAGATCTCGGTTCCAGAATTTAGCATTTTTCATCCATTTGATAATTGATGCATTAGAGATTCTAGCCTAGGTGGTTGTTCTTCATCATCTGATTTAAGTCTAGATTTAAGTCGTCTTAAGTTTTATTAATTAGTTTTAATATTAGTTTAATCTTAGTATTTTAGTAAAAAAAACCCCCCAAATAATAATAAATAAATAGTCGTGTCTGTAGTTGAGTCTAGTCTAGTTAATAAACGTAATTTAAAGAATCTTGTGGGTTCGATATCCGGACTTACTTAGCTGTACTAGAGTCGACCAGTTCTTGCCGATTAGTAGTTTTAGTTAAGTTAAGAGTCTAGAATTATTACTTAGTGTCTAGATTAGTATAATTTTAGTTAATAATATTATAACTACTTTTAGCACATCGCACAGCTCGGGATTGATTTGGGCATTTACACAAGCAATGAGACAGATAATCTTGTATGGTACAAGTCTATGACAACCTTTGTAGACGAAGATGAACCAAGCGAATCGGGAGTCACTAGGATACATGCATGGGAACAATTAAGTTTGGGAGGTGAAAGATACATCGCAAGCAGCACCAAAAGCATTGCCTTACACGGCCCACTGATGAGATACATTCACCACTTGTTGAGCCACACAGTCATTGCACGTGGTCAGTGCGAGGGGGTCGTGGGGTTGAGAGATTTATGGGCCCTTTATTGCATCAAGAACGAGGTACATTGCAACATCACATACATGTTCTGTTAACTGTTTAGAACCAATGCAAATGCAAAGAGCCCAAATACCCCCGATCTTTGGTGGTGCGTGGATTTATAAGCTATACAAAGCTTATGGTGCAGACAGAGAAGGAACACGAAGCCCGAGCCCAATCTCACTTGATCTTAACTTCTGTATCAATATGCAAATGTTCCAGCAAATAGGCAGAAACCCAGACCAGTGGAAGTTTCAGGATGCCCTCAACTAGATATGGGATCCTGAGGACACCGCTGAGATGACCATTCAGGACATTCCTGAGAGGAGGGCATAATCACCACCACGTCAGACCCTCCGCCGCACTTACTCTCAGCAGGGCAGCCCATCAACATCAGGAGCCGGCCCCAACTCGTCATACCACAATCAGTACTCTTTTGAGGGCCTATACGGGCTCATTAACCAGTTCCAGACTCACACTACAGCCTCTTTTGACAGGTTATCAGGGCAGATCGCTGCATCTGATGCACAGTGTGCCTCTGAATAAGCGGAGAGGAGTCGATAGATTCATCAATTAGGTGAGCGCATGGACAAGCAGTGGGACCCTTTGACCCGGATCAACCGAGCAACTGACGAGCAGCGGCGATGGTAGGTCTGGTATGGGTATGGGCAATAGTACTTAGTGACATTATTATTATATTTGTTTGAAACAATTTCTATTTGGTTGTTGGTTTGTTTGATACTTATTATGGTCGTGGGTGCCAAGACATTTTAGTAGGAACTTATTTAGCCCGTATGGCAGGGTATGGATGACTTCATACCAAATTTTCAATAGTACTATGCTTTGGTTGTTTGTTGGTTGTATGCAGTCTTTATTATTAAGGTACACTACAGGAAAACGGAAGAAAAACAGGGGACGCTCTGTCGAAATATCGTTAACCCGTAGGAAAGTTCTTTTCCATTTTACCCGCCATACGTCATATGAATCTTATTATGAATCTTTTTATAAATCTTTTCACATTGAGGACAGTGTGAGATTCAAGTGTGGGGGAGGGGAAATACTTGACCAATTGCTTGCTCAACTTATCATACGATTCTCTATTAAACAAAATTTTTGTAGCAAACAAAGACTATTTTTATAACAAAACCAAAAGATTTTTTTTTTTTTGCAAATAATCAACTAAAAATATACTATAACCGAAAAAGTGAAAAGGTAAAAAGAAGTTTTGTAATATTGAGAATAAGTTTATGCAAAATATGGCATTTATACCCAATTCCTCCGTTACTGTGAGATAAACCTCATGCCATATAAATATTTTTTGGAAGCTTTGAGTGAGTCATATGTTTCGTGTGATTTAGAACTTGTCGTAAATATTCATTTCAAGACCGCACGAACGTTGTATAAAGAATAAGGTAATATTGTCACCATTCCCTCAAACCACTCTCCAAATCACAAAACCCAAAAACCTTATCCAAAAACCTTACTACTTTATCCCTCTCACTGGTAAAATACAACACTGGTCTTTTACCGTCAGCCCCTAAAGGACTGGAAATGCATTCTTTCGATTTCAATTTTCTTTGATATATACATTTCACAAAACCTAGGTTGCCTCCAAAAATTAGGGAGAGAATATTTCTCTATAGCAATAAGGTGAGGGATAAGTGGCGCCAAGATGAACAAAGGCCACAATTTTATGGGGTTTCCAAAAGTGCAATGAAAAGAAGAGCAAAAAGATACGAATGATGCTTAGGATGCGGAAACTGGTCCCACAAATGAAGATGTAGAAAACGTCAAACTCAGTCTCAACATGAATATACTTAACTATCGAGGTCGGTGGCTATTAGGCTCAAAGCCGAACGATCCATTAGAGTTGGGAGTTATGTTCAGAGCAGGATTGAGGAAGAATTGATCCACATCCTCGACAAAACTGGTCTTGACGATCTAACCTTAAAAGAGTCACTAGGTTTATAAAAAAAATAAAATAAAAAATAATAAAACAGCAATCGGCAGAAAAGAGCTAACCATTGAAGACATCTTAAGACTCCCGACAATCAGCAAAAGTTGTATTTACCATCCTCATCCTCATTTAACCTAAACCCATGAAATCACCATAAATACCAAAACCCTACTCAACCAAAACCAACCAATATTACCTTCTGATCTATGCCACCCTTCACAAAGGTGAAGATTTGAACTTGTCACATGCTTATTTATCACAGGTCACATTTTGGCTAAGAGTGTTCACATACATACATCACAGGCATGATCAGATTTAAAACCGAGTGTGAGTGAACATTGTGAGAATGTGACGTTTTGCATAAATAGAAGCTCATAAAAGCAAATCGCCTTTTTATATATATCACTACATATGTTTCAATAATTTAAGGTTGGTTATTTTGTTCCCATTTTCTTGGAACTCTTTTGGGGATGTTAAGCTATGGTCCTGACTTGATATTTTTAGAGAATATATATAAATAGATTGCTTGAGGACAAGCAAGGTTCAAGTGTGAGGATTTTTTATGTATATAAAAATATACATCTTTTTAGCATCAAATAATCTCTTAAAACTGCAACTTCCATCAAATAATATAGCTCAAATATCTACTTATCATATTAAAAAGTAGTTTCAGGTAAACCCAAGCCTTAAACGAAGAAACAAGTGAAAATTCGAAAAAAATGAAAGAAAACACCTGAACACGCCCCCATGCCTCCCTGGGCACGCCCCCATGCTTCTCTATGCAAGAAAAGACAAAAATCTGCAAGAAAATACAAAATATTGTACACATAGACATGGGGCCGTGATTTAGGAAGGATGGGGCTGCGGTCACCTTTCAAGAAAATACAAAAGGAATATAACAAAAGACCAAAGGCGCGGGGTCATGCCTCAAGGAGCACGCCCCCGTGCTGTGTGACATTTGTCAAATTCGGGTCTCGATTGTATTCGTATTTGTATTGTTTTATGTTGTAAACCGAACCGTTTTGTAAACAGAAACTCATGATATATAAAATATTGTATTTTTATGTTACCAAAGCATTCTCATGTGTTCAATTTGAAAAAACCCCTTTTACGGATTCGAAAACAACTTTAAAACGATTAATATACATCAAAAACAAACTTCCAAGACGCATAACGAACCATAAAAGACGAGCTGGGCCAACCCCCTACCACTGGGCATGCCGCGCCGCATGGCCAGGGGCAAGGGTGAGGTCGCGCGGCTCTTGGAGGTATCTGCACATATTCACGAATTTTCCTTGTTGTTTTGTGCTTTGCTTGTTTGTTTAACCAATCTATTTTCATGCAAACATAAAAAAGAACCTTGCAAAGAAGCCTTGACCCTTACCCTATATATACACACCCATCTCCTTCATTTTTACACTTGCTCTTACTCCAAATTCTCTCTCAAAACTTCATAGATTCAAGGTTGTTATTTATGTGTTCTTGAAGGTTTGACTTTCAAAAGTCAAACTTAGTTAAATCTTTCATTCTAATTAGCCTATGTAGTCTTAATAATACTTGATTATGGTGGTACAACATATTTATAATATAATAACCCTTTTTACCTTTGGTAGTTACTTCTCCTATTCCGGTCGATGAGGTTTCGGACCTTGTAAGGCAAGGCTTCATGGAGGACTTCGTGTCCTTGATATATATATCTATATAACTTGTTTATACATATTAATCTTGCTTAACTTCTGCTCATTTTAGTTTGTTTGTCATATTTACAAGTTCTATGGTTATGGGTTCTAAGAGTCTATGCTTCGGTTGAACCGTAAATAGCTCAAGACGATAAACCGAACTTTTTTAAAAACTTTGTTGTTAACTTTTTGGTTGTAAAACTTAAGTATTTTCATTTGTACATTATTATACAAGATCTTTGATATTTGGGCATGTGGAAACCATCTATGAACTTTTTATGAGATGGAAACCGAATCAAACCGAACTTTTGTTTAAAGACTTTGTTGTTAACTTTTTTGTTGTAAAACTTAAGTATTTTCATTTGTACATTATTATACAAGTTTTTTGATATTTTGGCATGTGGAAACCATCTATGAACTTGTTGTGAGATGGAAACGAACCAATCCGATTTTTACTCGCTTAAGACACACAAGTGTGTTTTTAGCTATCAAGACTTGTATATTTCTTAAAAATAGTTTACAAACTGATTTTAATTATTTTATTAAATACTTGGAAATGTTGGATCCAACTTGATCTCAAAACAAAGTTTGGACCGACAAAACCGAACACTCACTTAACGTGCATTGTTAGTTCTAAAACAATAGAATCACATACTTGGTTAAGTCTTATTAACTTTTATTGAGTTATCTCATAACATTCATTATTTTGGAAAGTTGAATTTGGGTTTGACCAATTATCAAGACCCGAACCAACAACCCGAACACTCATTAAAGACCCGTTTTAGTATCTTTATTCCAAAGGAACTTGCATTTTTGCATTTTTTTTCCCACCTTATTACTTAACACAGGTTTAAGTAAATATTAAGGTTATATACTTTAACCCGGTTTTGAGCAAACTTACATTTTTAAAGGGTTATGATTATAAATTCCTAATAGTTACATTTTAAACCTTGAACTTTAAATTGTTTACTTTTCTCAACATTTATTTTATTTAAAGACTTTCAAGACAACCTTTCTAAATCCAAGACTTCTTTCCTTTTAGGCATTGTTCGTTAAACTCATCGTTCCGGCAAATCTTCAAATTATCATCTTTCAAAGTACTCATACCCCGTTTTCCATCTTTCGTTTTGGGGTGGCATTTCATGCTTATTCAACTAAATGCTTTATACTTGAATCTTAACCCACAAAAGTTATTGTATACTTTAATTAAATAATTGCTCGATTTGGTGTTCTATGATTATATGCCTATGTGTTTATCGCTTTTGGTTGGTGGAACTAAAATCCTAGTCCATTTGGCATCCCCTTATAGCAAGGTGTCGTTAACGTAATGCAATTAACGATAATTATAAAATCCTAGATTATTTGGCATCCCCTTATAGCAAGGTGTCGCTAACGTAATTCTATTAGCGATTTTATCTATTTATCCAAGTTATTGCTTTTATTTATTGTTTCGTATACAAGTTTTATGGCTTTTCTTATTATATAATTATATGCTCAAACTTATGAATTGCTCACCAACATTTGTTTTGATAAACTTTATTTTATGAAATGTTACAGGTTTGCATCTAGGTTGATTGTGGAGTTGAAGAAAACGACATCGAGACCTTTAGGATAATTAGCAAAAATGAACAATATTTGATTTGCTATATTTTGTTATATTTTGTTGTGACTATCTTATGAATATTGTTATGTCACATTTTCAATGTTGTGAAATGAAATGAGTTTGTTAAATATTGTCGCTTTAATTAGTCTCATGCGCTCATGGGCAATCGTTACACCCCGGCATGTTCTGCCGCCTTTGGTCGGAGTGTGACATGTTGTATCAGCATGTACGATATGACAGAGCATTTAATGAAACTAGACACGGGGGCGTGCCACATGGAGCACGGGGCCGTGCCTGAGTGCTCACACGGCCTATAAATAGAGGAGCATGTTGCACTCATTTGGTGTGCTTGAAGAAAATCTCTATACGGGTTTCTCTTATAAAAACACCCACAGTACACTCATATTGAAGATCTTGTGGAGAGTTTGAAGGCTTGGAGGTTACCATCATCCATCATCATCCATCACCATTGAAGAAGGAAGATTCATTCAACACTTGTTTAGATTGTTTTAAGTTTGATCATGTGTTTGTTATCTTCATATCTTTTGATGTTCATAACCATGCTCATTTTGAGCTAAACTCCATTTATCATCTAAAATCTATGAAGAATCTTTGTTTCACTTGATGATTATGTTAAACATGTGATTTAGTTTGGTAAAGTACATGGTTATTTTGCAATTATCCTTTGATGAAGAAATGTTTTATCACTTAACTCAATACATCAAGGTTGATGATTAATAATCATTCATGTTCACTCATGTTCTTGGAGACTAGATGTGGTAAAAAGAATATCTTGATAACTTATTCAAGATAAAACATGGATCCTTATATTGTACTTAGAAATGATTATATATAGGTTATGATCTATTTCTCTAGTCTTAATAATTCTATAATAACATTGTTAACACGATTGCTTAGGTTATCATGCTAGTAAAAGAAATCATAAGTTAATGGAATGTGTAACTATAACCTAAATAAATCAACCAAGGGGAGGTTTTGTGAGTTAACTATAATCACCCAAAGTTGTTAGGATTGGTATTTGAGAAATTGAAGTCAATCCTAATCGTTCTACTTTACCAAACTACTTGTCTACTTAAATTGACATTCTCGTGGTAGTATGAGATTAAGCAAGGATGGACTTGAAAATACGCATGCTACTTTCTTTAATGTCATAGAATATGTGCATTTAGAAATGAGGGACGATGCTATCATACATTATTAAGGCAAGTTTATCACATGTTAACTTAATAATCATCAAGGAAGAATGTAGTGGATTCTTGATCTTAGATGGTAACCTTCATATAATTGAATTACTCATTTAGAATTTCTCTTCTTGTCACCTATATATTATATATATAAGTATTTCTATTTTACAAAAAGTTTAAAAATCAATCTCAAAATGATTAAAACTCTCCGATTAAACTAAAACGAAGATTCATTATTAGAAACATTTGTATCCACGGATCGATACTTGGTTCTTACCAATAATATTCTACATATACGATAGGTAAACTTGCTTATTTTGTGTGTGTTTAGTCTTAGTAGAAATCACTTTTATAAATTTAAAACACGATCTTGTGCAAAAGCTAGATCTCCAATATCATATATTTTATAAGCACTTAACACATCACATCAGGTAACACGGTCTTTCTAAGCAAGGCACGGCCGTGTTGATTTGCACAACATTCCAAACTCTTCGTGTTTTGTCTTTTTCTTCGGTTCTTGAAGGCATGACAATGTTTTGGGAAGGCATGGTCGTGTTTTGCTTCAATTCCTTCTATTTTCTCTTTTCTTATTGCGTTTTATAACATGGGGTGTGTCTTGGTTAACATGGCCATGTCTTGACTTCATGATTTTTGTCTTTACTTCGTATGCTCTAGGCATGGCCATTTCTTGATTCACCATGGAGCGTGTCTTGATAGTTTTCACTGTTTATCTTCGTTTTCCTCGTATTTTAACTTGTTTTATTCCTTAGGACTGTATTTACCTATAGATAGAAATTATAAACACTAGTGGTTATTTATTCTAATAGAGTTACTGAAACTACGCTTGTTTGGAGATATTTTAGTTCTGAAAAGATATATAATTTCTTATACATCAGTTTCTCTCCTTCTTCGTAGCTTGGATAGAAACATCTTCTTTGTTGACTTGATTTGTTAATTATCATATTCTTGAACTAGGCCCTGATACCAATTCGAAAGATTAATAAACTATAATTAATAAACAATACATGTATAACTGACGCGTATTATAACTAGAAACTAACTCAAAACTTATTACAATAACCTTTGGTTGTGAGAGTGGTAGTGATAGTGATATCTAACCCTTACTTACTATATCTATTTATACTAATTAGTCAACTTACCAACTACATTCATTTATGTCCAACTACTTGACATAAATGTCCAACCACATTAGTTAATGCTAACTACATTAGTTATGGTCACCTACATTAGTTAATATCGACTACCATATAGCGTCTTAATCTCATACACTATAATGAGGTGCTTAGGCCCAGACTCGACATGTCCGACTCGGTTAATTACCAACAAACTTAAGGTACGTAAGAGAAGATCCATGTATTCTTTACTGCTTATTTAATCAAATAAACTATTATTGAAAATAGGCCATTGTTAATATTAGAGGTGCCTAAACCAGTTTGGGTTGAAACTAGTTCATTGTAATCAACAAAAGTCAAAACCGGTTCATGATCAGTTTCATTTCGAGTTTTGATTCGAGTCAATTTGGGTTTTGACCGGCTTCTAGCCAGTTTTGGTTTGGTTAACCGACTTGGAACCATTTTGGTGGAGAAAACTACAAACAGGGTTGGAACCAGTTTCTACATAATCGGTATCAAACCGATTCAATTTTGGTTCGATTTTCGGGTCGGTCCGATTTAGTTCAGTTATCAGGTTCTTTGCCTACCTCTAGTTAGGAACCTGTTGGGGACACCCCAGACACCCCTCTATATGCAGCGTATAGAACTATGTGCAATGTATTGGGGGCTTTTTCTTTTTCTGTTGTACCAAATACCCCAGACACCCCTCTATACGTGGCGTATAGAACTATACGTCGTGTATAGTGGGCTTTTTGTTTTTATGTTGTACCACGCCTCGTATAATGCTATATGGGGTGTGTGTAGGGCACATGCAACCTACGACAACATGCGATAGTCTTGTTGGTTGTCACATCGTACCCTATACGCCCAGTATAGTGCTATACAGGGCGTATTGGGTGAATGTGAATTACTGAGCTCACCGGCTCTCCCTCCCTTATCTTTATTATATATTCACATGCACACACATGCATTTCACCACCCGAGAAGCAAAAAAAGGTTTCCTTATTGCGTGCCACTTTTACTGTAGAACCAAAAAATGTCGTGGTTCAACCAATTATTTCCAGACTCGAACGAGGACAAACCAGAATACGCGTATAACGATCAGTCTAGCACGCAGGGGTTACCAAATTTGAACCATGTTTCGTTGTATATTTATTTAATATAAAGTTGTTAGGTGCTTTTTAAGTAAGATATGTTACCATTACGTTTGTCAGGAGTATTTCGGGTACGATAGTCAAACTGAACAATCTTACGGTCAGCCCTCGTACCAGTTATCTTATAGTGCTATGCGCGTCGTATTGCGCAATAATGATCACCCTAGCATGCCGAGGTTACCAAATTTGAACTAGATTTCATTGTATATTTATTTAATATAAAGTCGTCAGTTGTTTTTAACTAAGATATGTTACCATTACGTTTGTCAGGAGTATTTCGGGTACGATAGTCAGCCATTATACCACTTACCAGTTGACGGGGCATATTACGAAACTCAATCTTCTTCTTCATACCACTTACCAGTAGGTGATGCACCATATTACAAAACTCAATTTTCCTCATACCCGTTACTAGTTGGAGAGGGATCGTGTTATGGAACCCAGTCTTTGTACCATGTACCAATAGAAATACCACCATAGGAAATGAACATGATGATGATAATTACGATGTTGTTACATACGCGAGCTGACGGTTTCGTATAATACAGATATTGTACGACACCATATGTTTTGTTTAATTTATTACTTTATTTTTGAACATGTTTTAAAAATGATCTTATAGTTGTTTAAGATTTTTGAGTCTCGTAATGAGTTGGAGGATTGGGCCATTAAGAGAGGACGGGAGCAAGGGTGTGTTATTGTCAAACGATCAAGGAAGAACGATGTGGACCTTGCATGTAATCGTGGAGGTGGACCGAAACTGAAGGTCATGGTCAGGCATACCGGTAGTATTAAAAGTGTTGCCCATTTAAACTCCTAGGGAGGCACGACGCGACAGGTCATTGTTGGAGGCTTAAAGTAGTAAACGATACACACAACCATGATCCCGTTGGCTTTGGGAAGGGGTACACGCAGCTTTGGAAAATGACCAACGTTGAACTTGATCTGGTTGCGACGTTACACAGGAATGGCCCCGGTCAAATTTACGCATCCGTACGTTAGCGGTTTCCCAGTTGCAGTTGTAAAATCAAGGACATATACAACGCCATGAGTAATATTAAATATCTGGAGAAAATTGGAGATACCCCCATGAAGGTAGTTGAAAAATATTTATAATATTTAATAAAGTTTTAACAAATCCAATGCCTGGAAAAGTTTTCCATAAAAATGGTTTCGTGATCTATACCCGGGAGAATTCTTCCACCGACAAGCCAAAGGATATTTTCTTCTGTCATAATAAGTCGTGTAAAATTTCGTGTGCACTCCTCGAGGTGTTATTGATTTACACGACCTACAATACCAATATGTACAAGTGCCCGCTTGTTCAGTTTGTTGGTGTGACGTCGACATCAAAGTCGTTTTATATCGCCTACACATTTTTAATTAAGGAACAAGAGAAGAACTTCACATGGGCCCTAGAGAAACTTAAAGGAATGCTTGAGGATTGTTTGCAGTCATGTGTGATAGTGTATGACATGGACCTAGCCCCGATGAAGTCGTGTGACGGAGTCTTCTCTAATGCCATGAAAATTTATGTACGTGGCACATCTCTGAGAACATAAAGAAAAGAATCTTTATAAAACAGATATCGAGGAGGAATTCAGGTACTTGAGGAAGGTTCTGTACAGGTCTCCGACGACTTAGTTTATCACGCTCCATCTTATATTCATGACAACAGGTTGGAGCCATACAAACCAATTATTGTAGCTTGTTGGATTGACGAATGCCGAAACTACGGAAAGTACACAACAAACTGAGTTAAGAGCCATCATGCCAACTTGAAAAGGGACCTCAAAGGGACCAACAATATGCTGGACACCATTGCAGCGTATACCCTTCAAGTGTTTAATCTCTGATGGTAGAAATTGGTGCAACGTTTGAAGAGTCCCGTTTTAAGTTTATGGATGACCATCGACAACACATCTGGTTACAAAAGTTACTTAATAGGGTGTCGGTTACGACTCTTAAACTAATTGTAAACAAGTATGATTTTCTAGAAAAGATGCTAGACAGCAAAGCTTCGTGCGGTCGTCATTTGTTTACGTCTACGGGGTTGTCGTGTGCTTGTCGGCTGGAGGGATACATAGTTAACAACATATGTATTCCATAAAAGGATGTAGACCCATTATGGAGGAGGCTCAATTTTGATCCGACGTATCCACATAACGAAGAACAAGACTATGAAGCATGAGTAGAGGATATCAAGCAATCACTTTCGTTAATAAACGACAGGAATCAAAAGAAATGTATGTTCTCGAAGCTGATGTCTGTTTTTCCAGACAAATCAATTAAGAAATAGCCTGAGAAACCAGAGGACCCTCGAGGGCGTCCCAAAAAACTGGATCCCCTGAGACACATTTCCTACACCCCCTTCCTTTTCACGGGTGCGCACTCATGAAAACCCCACCCCTTCGTTTTCTCGTTCGATGCCCCGGTCTCAATCCCGATTCAAAATTTTGAGTATGCGGCCTAAGACATGCCTCGCCCACTCGTGGCAGCAGAGGTGTAGTTTGTCGACGAGCCAATCGAAGAGGGTGTTGGGGGGATGCGGATACTGGTGGGGCGTGGCTACTGATCTGGAGGCATATGAGGTACATTTATTATATTACCATTTAAGTTACTTTTAATTAGTTTAATTATTAAACATTTTATTATTGTTTTGATATCAGCCGTCGTCGCAACACGTTCTCCATACATATCGCGCAGTGCGTTTGGATACTAGTATTGAGGCCCGATTATAGTTCATGGAGCAGGGATGTTACAGATGCAGCGTTCGCTGACCTGGGTCTTTAAAAAACTTGGCTGCCACTAAGCGTGGTGAGATTTACACACGACTCCCAACCTAGTTTTGACAACAAGACGAGCACATCGGGCGCCAGTCGCAGATGAGGCAACGACGTGGACAACACCGGTTGGGGATCGGGAGTCAGACGCAGGGCGACGCCGCCGCCGATGTTCATGGTACGGCGTTTAGATATTTTTTATATTATGTATTATTTATACAAACACGCTATTTTGTATGAGCTACTTGTTTTGGTGATATATGTATTTATTGTTTTGAACGGACTCCTTAACAACAACTATCTAAAATATATTAATAATAAATCAAAAAATATCAATAAAAAAAATCTTATCTTACTATATAATAAAAGAAGATCTTTGGGACACTTGTCCCTTTCTCCTCAACCTTATACACGTGTCAAGAATAGAATAAGTTTGCTGATTTGGCAATCAATCAGGCTATGCAACTTTCTTTTACAAAAAAGCCTCCTTTGAAAGCTTTGCCCTTTCAATCTTCCACCGGAAGTTTTAAATCCTCTCACCACACAAATAAATGAGAGAGAAAGTATAGGATTTGGAATTCAAATTCAAATTTAAAAAAAAACTCTCTGCAATTTAGGGTTTTCTTATGCGACCTTTGTTTGCAGTCACTAACACCGCCTAACTAATGACCAACTTCCACCGCCATCGTTAATAGACGGTATTTTATAGATTTTCATCTGTAATATTAACCATAATTCTTTAATTTCGAATTCATGTTAAGTATAACAATGAAATCTTTTCTTTGTGTGTTCGAACCCTAAATAATGGACTTCGATTTCATCTTAAGCATTATCAGTGAATCCAAATTGGGTGAGTCTGAAATTAAAAAAAAATTACTTTTTGACTATTTTTTTCTTCATAGAGAGGGATGGTAGTTTATTGCTATTAGCATATTGGAGATCAATTGTTAAAAATAGGATCATGAAGGTTCGAATGTAGATTCAAACACTATGCTTTAACTTTGTTATTATTGTTTTATAGGTTGTAAAACCAAATTAGGCTTTCATCCTCTCAATGTTGGGTTTATAAATTTTGGGTATTTATTGTTATGGCTATTTTATTGTTTAAAGTCCTTTAGACTCACATTTAGGGCTTTATACAAATTTTCTAAATTTAATGTTAAAACTGCATTTAGATTGTTTGAATTATTTATATTTTTGGGTGTTACCACCAGCTTTGTTTCGTTTACAAATTGGTGATTGTATGCTATGCAGGACAAAGGATGCATGAGATGCAGATTAGTCAATTTGTTGTCTACCTTTCTTGGGGCAAAAGCAAGTAGGTGATGTTTTAACTTGGTCGTTTTCTTAAATAAAGATTGTTAATGGGTTGGCATTGTTGCTCACATCAAGGTTTTATCACTGTTTTGTTCATTCTACATAGCATACAATATATTAATAATAAATCAAAAAACAAGTACATAAAATATATTAATAATAGATCAAAAAACAAAAATCAATAAAAAAAATCTTATCTTACTATATAATAAAAGAAGATCTTTGGGACACATGTCCCTTTCTCCTCAGCCTTATACACGTGTCAAGCATAGAATAAGTTTGCTGATTTGGCAATCAATCCGGCTATGCAACTTTCTTTCACAAAAAAGCTTCCTTTGAAAGATTTACCCTTTCAATCTTCCACCGGAAGTTTTATATCCTCTCACCACACAAATAAATAAGAGAGAAAGTATTGGATCTGGAATTCAAATTCAAATTTAAAAAAAAAACTCTCTGCAATTTAGGGTTTTCTTATGCGACCTTCGTTTGCAGTCACTAACACCGCCTAACTAACGACCATCTTCCACCGCCATCGTTAATAGACGGTATTTTATAGATTTTCATCTGTAATATTAACCATAATTCTTTAATTTCGAATTCATGTTAAGTATAACAATGAAATCTTTTCTTTGTGTGTTTGAACCCTAAATAATGGACTTCGATTTCATCTAAAGCATTATCAGTGAATCCTACTTGGGTGTGTCTGAAATTAAAAAAAACTACTTTTTGACTATTTATTCTTTATAGATGGGGATGGTAGTTTATTGCTATTAGCATATTAGAGATCAATTGTTAAAAATAGGATCATAAAGGTTCGAATGTAGATTCAAACACTATGCTTTAACTTTGTTTATTGTTTTATAGGTTGTAAAACCAAATTAGGCTTTCATCCTCTCAATGTTGGGTTTATAAATTTTGGGTATTTATTTTTATGGCTATTTTATTGTTTAAAGTCTTTTAGACTCATATTTAGGGCTTTATACAAATTTTCTAAATTTAATGTTAAAACTGTATTTAGATTGTTTGAATTATTTATATTTTTGGGTGTTACCACCAGCTTTGTTTCGTTTACAAATTGGTGATTGTATGCTATGCAGGACAAAGGATGCATGAGATGCAGATTAGTCAATTTGTTGTCTACCTTTCTTGGGGCAAAAGCAAGTAGGTGATGTTTTAACTTGGTCGTTTTCTTAAATAAAGATTGTTAATGGGTAGGCTTTGTTGCTCATATCAAGGTTTTATCACCGTTTTGTTCATTCCGCATAGCATACAATATATTAATAATAAATCAAAAAACAAGTACATAAAATATATTAATAACAGATAAAAAAACAAAAATAAATAAAAAAAATCTTATGTTACTATATAATAAAAGATCTTTGGGACACTTGTCCCTTTCTCCTCAGCCTTATACACGTGTCAAGCATAAAATAAGACTGCTGATTTGGCAATCAATCAGGCTACGCAACTTTCTTTCACAAAAAAGCTTCCTTTAAAAGTTTTCCCTTTCAATCTTTCTCTGGAAGTTTTATATCCTCTCACCACACAAATAAATGAGAGAGAAAGTATTGGATCTGGAATTCAGATTCAAATTAAAAAAAAAAACTCTCTGCAATTTAGGGTTTTCTTATGCGACCTTCGTTTGCAGTCACTAACACCGCCTAACTATCGACCATCTTCCACCGCCATCGTTAATAGACGGTATTTTATAGATTTTCATCTGTAATATTAACCATAATTCTTTAATTTCGAATTCATGTTAAGTATAACAATGAAATATTTTCTTTGTGTGTTCGAACCCTAAATAATGGACTTCGATTTCATCTTAAGCATTATCAGTGAATCCAACTTGGGTGAGTCTGAAATTAAAAAAAATTACTTTTTGACTATTTTAATCTTCATAGAGAGGGATGGTAGTTTATTGCTATTAGCATATTAGAGATCAATTGTTAAAAATAGGATCATGAAGGTTCGAATGTAGATTCAAACACTATGCTTTAACTTTGTTATTATTGTTTTATAGTTTGTAAAACCAAATTAGGCTTTCATCCTCTCAATGTTGGGTTTATAAATTTTGGGTATTTATTGTTATGGCTATTTTATTGTTTAAAGTCTTTTAGACTCACATTTAGGGCTTTATACAAATTTTCTAAATTTAATGTTAAAACTGCATTTAGATTGTTTGAATTATTTATATTTTTGGGTGTTACCACTAGCTTTGTTTCGTTTACAAATTGGTGATTGTATGATATGCAAGACAAAGGATGCATGAGATGCAGATTAGTCAATTTGTTGTCTACCTTTCTTGGGGCAAAAGCAAGTAGGTGATGTTTTAACTTGGTCGTTTTCTTAAATAAAGATTGTTAATGGGTTGGCATTGTTGCTCATATCAAGGTTTTATCACTGTTTTGATCATTCTGCATAGCATACAATATATTAATAATAAATCAAAAAACAAGTACATAAAATATATTAATAATAGATCAAAAAACAAAAATCAATAAAAAAAATCTTATTTTACTATATAATAAAAGAAGATCTTTGGGACACTTGTCCCTTTCTCCTCAGCCTTATACACGTGTCAAGCATAGAATAAGTTTGCTGATTTGGCAATCAATCCGGCTATGCAACTTTCTTTCACAAAAAAGCTTCCTTTGAAAGATTTACCCTTTCAATCTTCCACCGGAAGTTTTATATCCTCTCACCACACAAATAAATAAGAGAGAAAGTATTGGATCTGGAATTCAAATTCAAATTTAAAAAAAAAACTCTCTGCAATTTAGGGTTTTCTTATGCGACCTTCGTTTGCAGTCACTAACACCGCCTAACTAACGACCATCTTCCACCGCCATCTTTAATAGACGGTATTTTATAGATTTTCATCTGTAATATTAACCATAATTCTTTAATTTCGAATTCATGTTAAGTATAACAATGAAATCTTTTCTTTGTGTGTTTGAACCCTAAATAATGGACTTCGATTTCATTTTAAGCATTATCAGTGAATCCAACTTGGGTGTGTCTGAAATTAAAAAAAACTACTTTTTGACTATTTTATTCTTTATAGATAGGGATGGTAGTTTATTGCTATTAGCATATTAGAGATCAATTGTTAAAAATAGGATCATGAAGGTTCGAATGTAGATTCAAACACTATGCTTTAACTTTGTTATTATTGTTTTATAGGTTGTAAAACCAAATTAGGCTTTCATCCTCTCAATGTTGGGTTTATAAATTTTGGGTATTTATTGTTATGGCTATTTTATTGTTTAAAGTCTTTTAGACTCATATTTAGGGCTTTATACAAATTTTCTAAATTTAATGTTAAAACTGTATTTAGATTGTTTGAATTATTTATATTTTTGGGTGTTACCACCAGCTTTGTTTCGTTTACAAATTGGTGATCGTATGCTATGCAGGACAAAGGATGCATGAGATGCAGATTAGTCAATTTGTTGTCTACCTTTCTTGGGGCAAAAGCAAGTAGGTGATGTTTTAACTTGGTCGTTTTCTTAAATAAAGATTGTTAATGGGTTGGCTTTGTTGCTCATATCAAGGTTTTATCACCGTTTTGTTCATTCCGCATAGCATACAATATATTAATAATAAATCAAAAAACAAGTACATAAAATATATTAATAACAGATAAAAAAACAAAAATAAATAAATAAAATCTTATGTTACTATATAATAAAAGATCTTTGGGACACTTGTCCCTTTCTCCTCAGCCTTATACACGTGTCAAGCATAAAATAAGACTGCTGATTTGGCAATCAATCAGGCTACGCAACTTTCTTTCACAAAAAAGCTTCCTTTGAAAGTTTTCCCTTTCAATCTTTCTCTGGAAGTTTTATATCCTCTCACCACACAAATAAATGAGAGAGAAAGTATTGGATCTGGAATTCAGATTCAAATTAAAAAAAAAACTCTCTGCAATTTAAGGTTTTTTTATGCGACCTTCGTTTGCAGTCACTAACACCACCTAACTAACGACCATCTTCCACCGCCATCGTTAATAGACGGTATTTTATAGATTTTCATCTGTAATATTAACCATAATTCTTTAATTTCGAATTCATGTTAAGTATAACAATGAAATATTTTCTTTGTGTGTTTGAACCCTAAATAATGGACTTCGATTTCATCTTAAGCATTATCAGTGAATCCAACTTGGGTGAGTCTGAAATTAAAAAAAAAATTACTTTTTGACTATTTTATTCTTCATAGAGAGGGATGGTAGTTCATTGCTATTAGCATATTAGAGATCAATTTTTAAAAATAGGATCATGAAGGTTCGAATGTAGATTCAAACACTATGCTTTAACTTTGTTATTATTGTTTTATAGGTTGTAAAACCAAATTAGGCTTTCATCCTCTCAATGTTGGGTTTATAAATTTTGGGTATTTATTGTTATGGCTATTTTATTGTTTAAAGTCCTTTAGACTCACATTTAGGGCTTTATACAAATTTTCTAAATTTAATGTTAAAACTGCATTTAGATTGTTTGAATTATTTATATTTTTGGGTGTTACCACCAGCTTTGTTTCGTTTACAAATTGGTGATTGTATACTATGCAGGACAAAGGATGCATGAGATGCAGATTAGTCAATTTGTTGTCTACCTTTCTTGGGGCAAAAGCAAGTAGGTGATGTTTTAACTTGGTCGTTTTCTTAAATACAGATTGTTAATGGGTTGGCTTTGTTGCTCATATCAAGGTTTTATCACCGTTTTGTTCATTCCGCATAGCATACAATATATTAATAATAAATCTAAAAACAAGTACATAAAATATATTAATAACAGATAAAAAAACAAAAATAAATAAAAAAAATCTTATGTTACTATATAATAAAAGATCTTTGGGACACTTGTCCCTTTCTCCTCAGCCTTATACACGTGTCAAGCATAAAATAAGACTGCTGATTTGGCAATCAATCAGGTTACGCAACTTTCTTTCACAAAAAAGCTTCCTTTGAAAGTTTTCCCTTTCAATCTTCCACCGGAAGTTTTATATTCTCTCACCACACAAATAAATAAGAGAGAAAGTATTGGATCTGGAATTCAGATTCAAATTAAAAAAAAAAAACTCTCTGCAATTTAGGGTTTTCTTATGCGACCTTCGTTTGCAGTCACTAACACCGCCTAACTAACGACCATCTTCCACCGCCATCGTTAATAGACGGTATTTTATAGATTTTCATCTGTAATATTAACCATAATTCTTTAATTTCGAATTCATGTTAAGTATAACAATGAAATATTTTCTTTGTGTGTTCGAACCCTAAATAATGGACTTCGATTTCATCTTAAGCATTATCAGTGAATCCAACTTGGGTGAGTCTGAAATTAAAAAAAAAATTACTTTTTGACTATTTTATTCTTCATAGAGAGGGATGGTAGTTTATTGCTATTAGCATATTAGAGATCAATTGTTAAAAATAGGATCATGAAGGTTCGAATGTAGATTCAAACACTATGCTTTAACTTTGTTATTATTGTTTTATAGGTTGTAAAACCAAATTAGGCTTTCATCCTCTCAATGTTGGGTTTATAAATTTTGGGTATTTATTGTTATGGCTATTTTATTGTTTAAAGTCTTTTAGACTCACATTTAGGGCTTTATACAAATTTTCTAAATTTAATGTTAAAACTGCATTTAGATTGTTTG
>NW_027504609.1:0-18606 GCF_021521415.1 Bidens hawaiensis
ACGAATAAAAAATTTCGGCCTAAAACGGGTAAATTTACTCTACTGTGCAAAAAAAACAGGAGGGGTCGGGACCACCCGGCCCTCAATGAAGCTTCGCCCATGATGTAAAAGCCTAAAAGAGAAATAAGAATCCGATTTTATATCTTAAAACTTAATTATTTTATACACATTTGCATATTTGGTCGTAAATTTATAACTTCAAATTATTAATTTGAAAAACAAGATTTTTCAATTATATAGACGTCGTACGTCAACATGTGTTTAGGTAACACAATTTTTTAAAATAATGTCTTTGAAACTTTCATATATTTATAAACTCTCACCACTATTATTAAATGGGTGTTTGGGATTGTTATTTTATCCCTTATGACTTATAACTTATAAAGTGTTTGAGAAAGTTAATTTATGAATAAATAAGTTATAAGTTATAAGTTATAACTTATAACTTATATAAGAAGGTATATATGTGTCAACCATCGGGTGAACAAAAGTGAAATTACACTAATTTTGACGTTATTTTACTGATGTCGTGAAAATAATGTTAAAAGTGAGGGAAGGCTAATCAGGCATCATGTGGTGGCGTTGATAGCCGAAAGACAAGGGTACATGCACCAATCGGCGGTGTCCCGATGGTTGAGTGTTATGTGCTTTATGTCCAAGGCTTGATGCAAAACTACTATCGAGTCGGGGGTCTTATCGGAAGCAGTATCTCTATTCTTAATGGGTAGAGGTAAGGTTGTCTACATCTTACCCTACTCAGGTACTATCATAGCTTTACTATTGATGGAATATACTGAGTACGATAATGATAATAGCTACGACCACTATTAAAAGGGTGTGTGTAGTGGGCGGGAATAAGGGGCGAAGAGGGGCGATTTTTTTTGAGGAACACCCCCCCCCCCCCGACGATAATTGGGCGAAAAAGGGCGGGGGCGGCATATATTTATCCCTGCGGAGAAGGAAAGAAAATAATATAATAATAATGCCGTTGGGTAACGGCTATTTATAAAAAAATGAAAATTTAATTAAAAAACTTAATATATATATCAAACTTTATCTAACAATTTTCACCTTATCATACACAAACACAAACACAAACATAAAAATACCAATCATTTTTATTATTTTCATACTTCTTTAAACTCAATGAGTTCCCCGGATTCCACGAACTCTACTGAGATTTTGGATCAATTAATAAACGAGAGTCGAAGAATTCATCAGATTCACCGACAAGTGGCGGAAGAGCATTTAGAGGTCACGAACGCGGTTCGGGTCGTCGTCAATAACATGGTGTCCGGCTCTGCTCCATCTACAGCACCACGTAGACGGTCATATATCCTTCGGAATCGTACGCAAGCGAACGCTCGTTTGATGAAGGACTACTTCGACGACTCACCTACATTTAACGACGCTATGTTTCGACGTCTTTTTCGGATGTCCAAGCGTTTTATTTTAGCGCATCGTTGGAGATATGGAGCGGGAGTATGAGTATTTTCAACAGAAACCCGATGCAAGAGGATATTTAGGATTCTCCGCCATCCAAAAGTGTACTTCGGCTATACGCATTCTCGCATACGGCAACACGACCGATATCAATGACGAGTATTTAAAGATGGCTGAGAAAACAACGAGTGATGCGTTGGAGAATTTTTGCATCGGTAATATTTAAATTGTTTGTATTAACTATTGTTTTTAATATAAATATTGTTTAATAATTTATTTGTATATGGATAATACAATTATACTCTCATCGTTATCTGAGGATTCCTACTTCAAACGCCCTGACTCGCATATATGATGTACACGAAAGCAAACATTCTTTTCCAGGCATGATCGGGAGTATAGATTGCATGCATTGGGAGTGGGCCAACTGTCCAACCGCATGGCGAGGTCAATACACTCGTGGTGACCATGGAGTGCCAATGGTTAGTCTTCAAGCCATTTGTTCACACGACCTCTGGATTTGGTCAGCCTTCTTCGGCTCAGTCGGGTCCAACAACGACATAAACGTTCTCAACGCGTCACCCGTGTTAGAGTATTACATCAGCCGTAGCATACCGGTCTTACCGTTTTATGCCAACGATACCTTCTATCGTCACGGATACTATTTGGGAGATGGGATACATCCAGAGTACTCGATCATCGTCAAGACGTTTCAAGATCCTATCGAAGAAAAAAGATATTATTTTAAGAAGAAGCAAGAGTCTGCGAGAAAGGATATCGAGAGGTGTTTCGGGGTTCTAAAAAAATGTTGGCATTATGTGAAAAACCCTTGTCGTGTATGGACGTTGGCAAAAATGAGCGATGCCATGTATACGTGTATCATATTGCATAATATGATTTTAGAAGACGAGGGAAAAGCAATATGTCAACACTATATACCAGGAAGCGTTCTAGAACAGTTCCCTGAACCAACCCAAGAACAACGAACGTATAACATTCGCTAGATCACATCAAGTGATATACATAACCAATTGAAGCCGGATTTGGTTCAACACGTGTGGGATAATCGTCCCGTTGAGGAGGAGGACGAAGACGAGTACGAGGACGAAGACGAGGAGGAGGACGATGACGAGGACATGGACGAAGACGAAGATGAAGACGAATAGATTAGTTTTTTTATAGAAATTTTTATGTGTATTTTTATTTTGGTGTGTTTTTTTATTATAATTTATTTTTATTATTCGTGTATTTTTTTTAGTTATGTTTTTTTTGTATTTCTTTTTAATTTTAATGCATTTTTATTTAATTATTTAAATAAATTGGTTTTTATTTAATTAGTTTAATTATAAAAAGAACACACTGTGGGCCCAACTTGTAGCCCCTACACCATTACACCATAAAAACAAATTTCCACTCTATGCTGACTGGGCGCCACATGTCACAATTCGCCCCCATTTTCTCCACTACACATGGCCTAAGACTCTATTCATAAGAAATTAAAATAATAATAATAATAGTATAAGAGTACCTTCCACGTTTAAACTTGCAGACCTCAAACCCCTCTCCCTGAACCTTCTATTTTGCACAAATCTCTTTCTCTAAGCATATACATACTTTGACTAGTCAACTTTTCCATCATTCAATCTTTATTATCCTTCTACACATTTCACCCTTCAACTCCCATGGCCCTTCAATTCACATAAATTTCATCACTTTCTTGCCAAACCCACCTCCAAGAATATGCCACCAGCCTCTGTAGTAGTCACGCTTGACAAATCAACCAACTTCTCTTTACTACAAGTTGATGATTCTGAAACATCCATCCATCTTGAAAAACAAAGAACAGCAAGCACCAAACAATACTCATGGCTTCTGTTACTCAAAGCTCAAAGAATCCTATCCTTCTTTCCATGGGTAAAAATGGCTGTTTCAAAAACATATCTTTCTGTTAAAAACCGCATTGCTTTATCAGATTCAACCAAAGATGAAGTCAAATACAAAGAAAAGATCATGTACAAATTTGTAAAATCATTTCTTTCCATTTCTGTTATTATTTTGGGTGTTGACCTATTTGCTTATTTTCAAAACTGGGACTTGAATTTTATTCCTAATGAGGCCATGGGACTTGTGCACTTGTGTTACATGAGTTGGATTGGATTTAGAGGTGAATATATTTCTCCATTCATCACCATGTTGTCCCAGTTTTGTGTCTTGCTGTTCTTGATCCAGTCTGTTGATAGATTCATACTTGGGATTGGGTTTTTTTTGGATCAAGTTCAAGAAAATAAAGCCAGTCATTGATGATGTTAATGATGATGGGTTTTGTGATGTTGAAAAGGCTTCAACTTTCCCCATGGTTCTTGTTCAGATTCCCATGTGCAATGAAAGAGAGGTACGATTTGTCTAGGCTCGTGAATAATTTTTCAAGCTTAAGCTCGAGAACGAGTCAGACTTGACTCGTTATTTGTTTATTATTTTACTTATATTTATACTTATTTATTTAAGATATGTTAATTGAAATTTTTATAAAATTATATATATTTTTTTACTTATTTTTATCATAATTTTATATATAATAATAATTATTATTATTGAACTATATATTTAATATATTAAATTAAAAGTTATATAAATAATAGGCCCGTGAGCCAGCTCGAGCATAACAAGTGAAGCTCGGGCCCGGGCTAAATGGCTCGTCTGTTAAACAAGCTTATTGTTAGACTCGAGCTTTTAGCGAGCTGATCTTGAGTAGCTCACTGGCAGTTTGACTCGTTTGCACCCCTAGGTGACAGAGTACCAAATGGTCAAATCTAGCAGTCAACAACAAAATTAATGTTTTTTATGAATCTTTTTGTTGATTATTTTTGTGGGTTTTGTGTAATTAGGTGTATCAACAATCAATTGCAGCTGTGTGCCAATTGGATTGGCCAAAAGATAGGATCTTGATTCAAGTTTTGGATGATTCAAGTGATGAAATTATACAGATTTTGATAAGAAATGAAGTGAGTTTATGGAAAGAAAAAGGGGTGAATATAATCTACAGACATAGATTTGTTAGAACAGGATATAAAGCAGGCAATCTTCATTCAGCAATGTGTTGTGATTATGTGAAAAACTATGAATTTGTTGCTATTTTGGATGCTGATTTTCAGCCAAATCCTGATTTCCTGTTGCTGACCGTTCCTCACTTCAAGGTAACAAACCTAATAATTGATCATGGGTAATGCACACTTGCTATATTTAGTAACTTTTTTTGGTTTTATGTTTCTTTTGTTTACTGATTTAGTTTATCTGATTAAGCAAAATCATACCTTTTGGGAGTTTAGTAGAATGAAACCGTCTTAAGCACGTATATTTGACCATTGTGGATGGTCTTTTCGAGTCACTAAAACAAGGGTGTGTATGAAATCGAAATAACCAAACCGAAATCAGAATAGCCAACATAACTAAACCGAAATAACCGAACTCAACAAAGAAACGGCAGTTTGCTTTATGTTTTATAAAAACCGATATGTGCAGTTTGGTTTCGGTTTTGCTATAACTAAAAACTAAACCGAACAGTATCCAAAAAGAAAAATGTAATCAATTTTAAGTAATTTATAAGAAATTAATAAAAGAATGTTGGCCAAAGATTTTAGATCTAAATGAGTAATAATCAATAATTATTAACTAACAAAAAAAATCAGGCACAAATTTATTATTTTGGGGCTTTAAAAACCCAAAAACTGAATTTAGGCCCGAGTGATGTTCAAATACTAAAGAACCGAATTTTCGGTTTTGGTTCAGTTTGAGCCTAAAGCTGACCTATGCACACCATATCATGCACCAGGGGTATATTGTTAATAATTAAACACCTTTAAAACTAAAAATGTGCAACATTCTGCTGATTCAGGGGAAACCCGACTTGGGTCTTGTTCAAGCTCGGTGGTCATTTGTGAACAAAGACGAAAACTTACACACTCGGTTACAAAACATAAACTTGTGCTTCCATTTTGAAGTCGAGCAACAAGTGAACGGTCACTTTCTCAACTTCTTTGGGTTCAATGGCACGGCTGGTGTTTGGAGGATCAAAGCTTTGGAAGACTCCGGTGTGTAAAGAAGATGGTTGTAGTGAAAGTAATGTTTATTACTTGAAGGTGTGAAAAATACATAAACAACTACATCTATTTATACACAAATAAACCCTAACTATCAACCCATAAAAGGCCCATGGGCTTTAGCCAACTATATGGGCTAAAACCCTAATTATAACTAAATACAACTAACACTCCTCCTCAAGTTGGAGCATAGATGTTAATTATGCCCAACTTGTTACAAATAAAATCTATCTGAGCTTTCCGGAGCGGTTTAGTTAGAATGTCTGCTAGCTGAAAATTTGTCTTCACATGAACTGGTTGAATGGAAGGAGGATCAGTTTGTGTGCCTACTACTCGATCTCTGATAAGGTGGCAGTCGACCTCAATATGTTTTGTCCTCTCATGAAATACTTGATTCTTGGCTATGTGAATGGCTGACTGACTATCACAGTATAACCTCATCAAGTCATTAGAAACAACCCCAAGCTCTCTGAGAAGACGACGAACCCATGTCATCTCTGATGTTACATCTGCCATGGCTCTATACTCCGATTCGGCACTCGACCGGGAAACTGTGTGTTGCTTCTTACTCTTCCATAATACAAGATTTCCTCCAACAAACACACAATATCCGGTGGTAGATCGTCGAGAAATCGGACAACCTGCCCAATCTGCATCTGAGAACCCTGATATCCGACCATCTCCTTCTTCCGTGAAGGCACCTACACGACAATGACCCTGATCGGAGTATAATATACCCAAGCCAGGTGAGGTCTTAAGATATCTTAAGACACGAAGGGCAGCATCCCAGTGACCGGTGTATGGTGTAGCCATAAATTGGCTCAGAACACTGACAGTAAAGGAGATATCCGGTCGTGTGACGGTTAAATAATTAAGTTTACCAACCAACCGTCTGTTTCGCTCAGGATCTCCTTCCTTTGGGAGGAGTTTCTTTGTAGGAAGCATTGGGGTATCAACAGGTTTACAACCCAGTAAGCCACATTCAGTTAACATATCAAGAACATACTTTCGTTGGGAGAGAAGTATTCCTTGTGGAGAGCGGGATACTTCTATGCCAAAGAAATACCTCAATCGACCTAAGTCGCTGACCTGAAACTGAGACTGAAGAAACTGCTTGAGTTCGATAATCCCGACCTCGTCATCACCTGTGATTATAATGTCATCCACATAAACAACTATGATAATCCTCTTTCCTTCTGGTGACTAAAGAAGACAGAGTGATCGTAGGCACTCCGAGTCATCCCAAACTGTCCCATAACACTAGAGAATCGACCAAACCATGCCCTGGGAGACTGTTTAAGACCATATAGAGAACGACGTAGTCTGCAAACTTTCGAGGCCTCCTCCTCAACAACGAACCCTGGGGGCTGCTCCATATATACCTCCTCCTCAAGAACACCATTAAGAAAGGCGTTCTTGACATCAAGCTGGTGGAGCGGCCAATGATTAATGGCAGCAAGAGCGATACAAATACGGACATATGGCATTTTAGCAACCGGAGAGAATGTTTCATCGTAATCAATGCCATATGCCTGAGAATACCCTTTTGAAACCAACTGAGCCTTTAAGCGGTGTAAGGAGCCATCCAGGTGTAGTTTAACCGTAAACGCCCAACGACAACCAACAATACGCTTCCCTTTAGGAAGTGTTTCAAGATCCCATGTATGATTGGACTTTAGAGCCCCAATTTCATCTTCCATAGCCTGTCTCCATCCTGGGTGAGCGAGAGCGCTCGTCACATTATTGGGAATCGGGTAGGAATCAAGGGTAGTGGTGTACGCATGAGATTCAGGAGATAGGTGGGTGTAGGCAACATAGTCCTGAATTGGGTAACGAGTACATTTCCGGGGTTCCTTGCGAAAGGAAATAGGTATATCGGGAAGTGGGGCACCAGGAGGATCATAAACGGGTGTATCAGAGGTTGTTGGATTGGGTAAGGATGTATTAGTGAGAGGTGTGGATTGCTCAGATGTAGACGGAGTATCGGAGGGTAATTCGGGGTCGTGGCCAGGGTGTGAATCAAGAGTCGCTGATGTTTGACCCCTACCCCGCCTAGCATATGTGAAAAGCAGTGGCGGAGATTCTGTCGGTGGGTCAGAATCAGTAGAGATTGGATCGGTAAAAGGAATTGACACAGGAATGGTGGGGATGAAGGGAGATGTGGGTATATCGAGGTCGGGAAACGGGTCAGAAACAGGAGTGGAACATTCGGGAAAGTAAGGAGACTCGTGAAAAGTGACATCGGCACTGGTAAAGTATCGGTGAAGTGATGGGCTATAGCATCGATACCCTTTTTAAACCCGTGAGTAACCAAGAAAGACACAACGAATGGCTCGAGGATCAAGTTTGATGGTTTTTGGACTATGGTCATGAACATAGGCGACGCAACCAAATACTTTAGGTGCGAGAGGAAATGGATCATAGTTGGGAAATAGTACAGAAAACGGTGTTTTACCATGAAGAACGGTTGAGGGCATGCGGTTAATCAGATATGTGGCAGTGAGAACGGCATCTCCCCAAAAACGATGAGGAACACGTGATTGGATCATGATTGTGCGAGCAACATCCAATATGTGGCGATTTTTGCGTTCGGACACACCATTTTGTTGAGATGTATAAGCACACGATGATTCATGAATAATGCCGTTGGTTTTTAAGTATGAAGAAAAGTCGGTGGAAAAATATTCTTTAGCATTATCAGATCGTAAAGTTTTAATGGTGGTGTTAAATTGGTTTTGAACATAAGCATTAAATTCTCGAAATATGGAAAATACCTCACTACGAGATTTCAACAAATAAACCCAAGTAGTGCGAGAATAGTCATCAATAAAGGTAATAAAATATTCAAAACCCAACGTACATTTGATAGAACAAGGACCCCATACATCAGAATGCAACAGTTCAAAACAAGAACTGACTCGATTTGGCACCCTAGGGGGGTAGGGACGCCTGGTATGTTTACCAAGTTGACACGACTCACAATAAAAATTAAAAGACGAAAGTGGTAAACCTGGTCGCATTTGCCTCAGAACCGCTGTAGAGGGATGACCTAACCGACAGTGAGCCTCCCTGACAGCGGAATCACATAAGTTTGCTACAGGATGCGAAAACGGGGATATACGATAGAGACCTCCTGGTTCAAAACCATTACCAATTACCCGATTTGTTCCTAGTTCATGAAAAACGCAGTGAGTTGGGTAAAAGGTCACAGAAAAATTGTTTTGTTTGGTAATCTGACTCACTGAACAAAGACTGGTAGGAAATTTAGGAACAAATAGGATAGAAGACAGTTTTAGGTTTTCCGAGATACTGATGGATCCTATGCCGAGAACGGGACATGAAGATCCATCGGCAAGACGTACCGGTGCATGGGAAACATTTTGAAGACTAGAAAAAATACCACGATTCCCAGTCATGTGATGTGTGGCTCCAGAATCAATCACCCATGATAAGTCAAGGCTAGAAGGTTTATCTGAATGTGCTGAGCTGGTTTGAGGATGAGGCAACTGGGAGGTAAGAAACCGTTGAATAAGATCATGCTCCTCTTTAGTAAATGTATACATGTATGTATTTTCGCTCATAGTGATACACGAAACTGAAAATTGACTGTGAACAGTAACAAGTGCGGGTGGAGGGCGGGAACAGATTCCGGCGTAAACAGTTACTCGTCGTGAACAGTTAATCCCGGCAGCGAACAATAATTTCGGCAGCGAATAGTAACTTTCCGGCAGCGAACAGTAATTCCGGCAGCGAACAGTAACTTTCCGGCAGTGAACATTAATTTTCCGGCGTGAACAGTATTTCCGCGATGAACAGTACTGGTGAACAGTGCTCGTCAGTGAACAGTACTTTCACGGTCGGAAAGGAAAAAAAAAAGGATTTCGTGACAGGACAGAACAACAAGGCAGGAGCTTGTTTCAGATCTGAAGGCTGCTGGTGACGGCTGGTCAGACTCGGGTTCGGGTCAGATCGCGGCTAGGGTTTGGATCGAGAGCCGTAGCTCTAATACCATGTAAAGAAGATGGTTGTAGTGAAAGTAATGTTTATTACTTGAAGGTGTGAAAAATACATAAACAACTACATCTATTTATACACAAATAAACCCTAGCTATCAACCCATAAAAGGCCCATGGGCTTACACAACTAACACGGTGGTTGGCTTGAAAGAACAACGGTTGAAGATATGGACATTGCGGTTAGAGCCCATTTGAATGGATGGAAGTTCATTTACCTTAATGATGTTAGAGTTCTTTGTGAGTTACCCGAGTCTTATGAAGCTTATAAGAAACAACATCGGTGGCATTCGGGCCCTATGCAACTTTTTCGTCTCTGCCTTCCTGCTACCCTTTCTTCCAAGGTTCGTTTAGAGGTGTTAAACGGGTGTTCATTGGTTGGCCGGTTGAACCTGACCCGATATTAAAAATCGTGTCAGACACATGAACCTAAATGCGACATGGGTTGACATAAACACGACTCGTTTAGCTCAAAATATTATTTTATTTTATTATTATTACTTTATTACTACTACTATTATTATTAATATTATTATTTTTGCATATTAATACTCCAATATAATAAATTTACAACAAAAGTACCAGTGTATATATAAAAGTTACATTAACGAAAACTGACCGGATCTTGTTTAGACTAAATCCAAATTCACGAATTTCGTGTTACTGTGTTAGCTTTGTACCCAAAATAATACATTGTGTCAGACTTTTGACCCATTTTCTTTCCTTTTTGCAGATATCAAAATGGAAAAAAGCTAACTTGATCTTTTTATTCTTCCTTTTGCGAAAAATGATCTTACCGTTTTACTCGTCCACTCTCTTCTGCGTGATCTTACCCTTAACAATGTTCATACCCGAAGCCGAATTACCAATTTGGGTAATATGTTACGTACCCGTCACCATGTCAATATTAAACATCCTCCCATCACCCAAATCATTCCCATTCTTGATGCCATACTTACTATTCGAAAACACAATGTCGGTAACCAAATTCAATGCAATGATCTCGGGCCTGTTTCAGCTCGGAAGTGCATACAAATGGGTAGTTACCAAGAAAACCGGGAGGTCGTCCGAGTCAGATTTGTTGGCGTTTTGTGAACGCGAATCAAAGGGTTTGAACGATGAGAGGATTCAGAGACGGTTATCGGATTCGGGACTTGAAATGATGGGGAAGTTTAAGGAACAAGATACACGAGTTGTTGTGGAAAAGAAGAATAGGATTTATAGAAAGGAAGTGGTACTTGCATTGTTGTTGCTAACTGCTGCTGCTAGAAGTCTTTTATCGGCTCATGGGATTCATTTTTATTTTTTGTTGTTTCAAGGTTTGTCGTTTCTTGTGGTTGGGTTGGATTTGATTGGTGAGCAAGTTAACTGAAATGTTAAAAGTTTCAGTTTTTAAAATTGTTGGAACGCGAAAATGGTTGGTTTGAGTTGGATGGTTAGTATGGTAGACCATATTTCATGCACATATATATCATGCTTACGTGGAAGAGAGAGAAGAGGTATAGATAGAAAAGACTCAAGAGAGTGTCAAATATTATTAGTCACGCCGGCTATAAGAGAGTGTCAAATATTATTAGTCGCGTGCGGATGGCCGACGGGAAGAGAGCAGAGAGAGAACATGATTATCATAATAGTTAAGAATATTAATATAGATTGTGTAAATTTAGTTTAAGTGAATATTGTTTGTGTTTTATCTTTTTGTCATAGTTTTTACTAATACAATGTAAGACAGTTATACTAGTTATCTAACAAAACATGTGGTACATCTGGACTTTGCAAGCAGTTAAGGAGATCTATAAGGTTTTCAATACAATTCTTAAACCGAATAGAATTTCACATCATTTCTTTCTAAATCTAGCAGTACTTAAACTAATAATTATATATATATATATATACAATTTGCAACATTCTGTTGCATCAGAGATTGTACATTGTGAAGTTAGAATTGTACACTGCTGTTTGAGTTGTACACTTTGCATTAAAACTTGAACTTTTGTTTTATCGTTGCTGTCTCTTTACCTGCTGTTTCCCGTTTTCTCTGCCCAAACGGTTGGCTCCGGTCACCACTGCTCATGACATAGATTTCTGAACACTAGGCGATGGTGGTGGCCTTGTCTCCGGCTTCCAAGGTTTTTGGCCACGACGGTTGCGATTTACAGAAGCGAGCGTGGCGTATGTCGCCAGCTGTAAAATCTCCCTTTTTTCCGGTCGAATTATCTGTTTGCGCTGACGGTGGCTTTCACGATGGTTGCTGCCACTTGACGGTTGACCAGATCGGTTACCTCTTTTGTTCTTCTGGCATCAGCTTAAGGTAATCTTTAATTAATTATCTGCTTATTTGTGCCATAACAATCGTTGTTTGTTGGAGTTGTGCCTTCTGATTTAATTGATATTCATTTTCCCAGTGTTTGGTGATTTTTGTTTTTGTCAATAGCTGATTTCAGTTTCAGTTAGGATTTTTGTTTGATGGATATTCTTTTCTGGTCAAATGGCTTTTTGATTTGGGATTATTCATCAACCAAAAACAAACATGTTTCCTTTTGATTATTGACAATTGTTTGCATACTATCACAAATCACAAAATGCCTTTTATTAATGCATTTCAAGTGAAAGTTGAAAACAATTTGATGTAAACAAAATAATGAAATTCCATTATTAAAATCATTGTGTGCAATTCTTTTGTATAAAGTTATATTTCATTATTAATACTTTTGAGCTTCAGTAGATATAGTACCAATGTGACTGCACTTGCACCTTTTTGAAACAATTATAGCATTTCGCTGCATCATATGTTCATTTAGGAATTTATAATACTGAAATCAATATGTATATTGTAAGTCACAAAGTTTTATAAGTTTCCATACACAATAGAAAATTATCTAGGACTCCCTTTTGGTGTTAGGATTCATGACCATTACACTTTAATTATTAATCCGAGTTTTATTATTATTTTTTTGACAGATTCATAGCATAATGGTTGCCGCAATGATATTCAATTAGTTCTATTGAGTGAAACAAAATTGCTTGGATCCGTATGTTCGAGTGGCAATTCGGTTGTCGATATGAAAGGAACACCACTACAGTAAAAGGAACACTACTACATTACAATTCGGATACAACCATGATACCGACCTGAGCCCCCGGTTGACAATTTTATACGCCTCTCTTTTCGTTTATGCTTCTTAGCGTTTACTTTTTTTTATTACATTACGAAATCCGTATGTGGTTGTGATGATGATCCGCACTTTGTTGTGGCGGCTTATATTTCAACCATGGTGTCGACCTGAGCCTATTGTGATTACACCTGGTAAGATTCCTTCCATGGTTGTGATGATACTTCAGTTTTGCCGTAGCAACGTACATCGCAACCATGATGCCGTATTGAGCCTCGGGTTGACAATTATATTTTAAAATTATTACGGGCCAGCAGCAACGTGTTTGGGTCTGATACTACGGGTTTTTTTTAACATTCACCCGCTACAACGCGCGGGGTCAAATATTCTAGTTTCTTACAATTGGGATTGTAAATATTAATACTTTTAAATTTAAATAATGAGATTTTAAAGATGTTTATGCTGATTACTCGTGTGTCCTACCTATAAAAGTTAATTAGACTCTTAACTCACTTGTTGACAAATATCAATCTGTTGGAACTTTATATTTATGTTGTAAAAAAAGTTGGTTAATTGATGCATTTAATTATACCGCAAACCGGATGACCTTTTATTAAGCGAATAAAATATGTCAAGTAGAATTTGGAAGGATAGAAATGAAAAAAAGTTTGGATGTAAAGAAGTAAAAATTGAAGAGATTATAGGTGATAACAAGTCTTTGAACTTTCTTTGGTATAAGCATAGATCGAAAAGAAAAATGACCAAACGGTCGAATTAGTGTAAAATCATTTTCTTGTAGTTGTATGGGTTTTTTAGTGCCTCTCCGGATTGTGGAGAGTGCTTGGTTGATGTTATTTCGCTTTTTTTTTTTATAAAAGTGCATAGTTCAAAAAGAAAAAGAAGTATGCCAAGTAGAATATGGCATGTTTATTAAACGTGTTACTATCTAATCCAAACCTAATATTTTTATGAAATGTTTCGGTCAGAATTGATGTCCATGTGAAAGAAGAAACCAACTCCCCATTTATTTATAGTTTTATTTTACTTAATGATTGTAAGAAACTTATTTTATCTATAAAATATATAATACAGAAGTGAGGGACCTCTTAAATTTTAAGAGGTATCATTCTTGTTGCATGAAATACAAGTAACAATGCATAAAATTTTAAGTATGTAGGGGTAAAATAGTCATTGCTTATTCCAAAATAATATACAATAATTGTCCTTCAACTTCAATCAAGTTTTTTTTAATATATTAAATAGTTACACATTTCCCCCCTAATTATAAACCACATACCCCACGCTTTTTTAACGACCGCAACTTTTTCACACGTTAATATACTTTATAAAAAATTACACCAAAAAAACGAGCATTCTGTTCTCTTTAATTTGAGTATAGTATTGCTATAGTTTATTAATTTTTAAAAAACTAACATCTTACGTGATCAGTTATTACCGACAACGGGTCGAGCAGGTTCGGCTAATGGTGTTGGAACATGTTAGGGTTGGAACAAGTTGATATAAAAAGGGTTAATTTAGTTCATATCGAGATGAGTTTAGATCGAAAGGGTTCATATCAAAACGTTTTCGGGTCGGAACAGGTCCGTCAAAACAGACTGGGTTTTGAAATTATTATACATTTAATCTTGCTCTTTGCTTGTCGCCACCAGTTATGCGCGTACAAGCATCAGTTACCTGGATGACATTGTTTATACATACCAGGTTGCTCGCGCATAGGCATTATGTGGTGCGCTTACTGGCACTGGTTACACGTCCGAAGCCACGTTAAATGCATATCACCTTCGGGTTACGCACATACCGTTGCGAGGTTACAAACGTACTAACACCGGTTGCGTTTATGCATACACCGCTGCATCGCGCGGGCAACTGACTAGTCTCAATAAATGTGAAAGTTACTTGACTTCTAATACTTTTAAGTTAGTTAATTATTTAATTTGAAGTCTATGTGGAGTGCAGTGGCTGCTTAGTTCAAAAATAAATGATAATTAGGGGTTTGCCCCTCGCGCGCTGTGGCGAGATGCGTATGGATCTCGTTGTTAACTATGCTCGGGTGTTTGTAACAGTAGCCAATATATTTATTTGTTTTCACAATCAACACAGTACGCTCAATTATCAATAAATTATATAAAATCAGCAGAAAACATATTATTTCTTACGAAATCCAGCACCTCTCCGACTAACCTAGGTTCATCATCACCGAGTTATGAGTTATTATGGCTAAGGTGGCTCAGATATGTTCAAATATATCATCATAGCCAACATACCAAAATTTAAAAAACATATAATCATCAACATACACACATGGCAACCGCCACTATAGATGGCCAAAGCCGCCGACAACGGCTGAACAACACCCTGTAAGATTCTCATCATCATCGGGTCATAGAAAATGGTTTAAGCATCTCTCTGGAACCCAATATATTCTTAGATCCACCGCCGCTACTAATCATCGATGGCGGCCGTAGAGTCACCGGAGAAGGAGTGCAGAGAAAGCAATAGACGTCGCACAATCCGACGCTACCACAGACAGCCGGAGCCGACGGCAACGGTGGGGCAACTCCCGTCTCTTTGTTTCCCTCTTTAAAGCCCACCCTTCGTTCGTCTTTCTCTCTCTAGATAAACAACCATAGATCCGTAGTCGTCAACAATACAGACGACAACCATGGAGTCGCTTCCACCGGCAAGGAAACGGCACCGCCAATTAACAATGAAGATTTCCCACACCGGAGCACTGCCACCACCACACGATCACCGCCTAGGGTTCGTAGATCGAATCCGGCAACAATCGGCGGCGAGGTAGCGGCAACCGGCGTTATAAACCCTAGATTTAACAACCATTACTTCCCAACACTGGAGAACTGCCACCACCATGCGATTGTTGCCTACGGTTCGTAAATTGAAGTTGGTAACAATCGGCGACGATGGAAGAAACAGGTGGAAAACTAAAAGGCAGAAATTAAATATTATAGTGATAATATAAAAGAGAAGTTTGTGGAGCTGTCAGATGCACCGTCCAAAACAAAGAATGAGAAAATGACACTATTAAGGCTTTAATGACTTGTATCAAAGGCATCAAAATATGTCGGAGTAGTACAGTAACTAATTGAGAGTGTCACTGACCTTTACAATTAATATTTATATAATTAGAAAAGATATAGTTTAAAGAAAATATGATTAATGGTTGAACTTATACACACATGCAATTATTTATCATTTTTTTTATTTCTTATGAATTATTATTTCTTCTATGCAGACTATGCTGATGATAAAAAATCTATAAAACATGATTTCATACACGTATATAGACTATAGTTATGTATTACACCAAAACAATAGGATTATACAAAGATAACAACTTGAGCATGAAAATAAAGTATTACATGTGACACTATAGACACTCACCTAAACCAAGAAAAGTCTAGTAAGCTCAAACTGAAAAGGTTTGTTGCAACAAAATTACACTTAGCAAAAAGACATATAGACATATAGTGTGCGCGCCGGTGGTGGTTCAATCGTGTGAAGACTATATAGCACAGGCAACTTTAACAATGGGAAACTCAACAATAGTTGATCGATGGGCGATGCATGTTTCCAACTGTGAATTTATCAAGCCATATGTCTAATAAAAAAAGAGTTTCATAAAAAATTGTTTGTTCAGATTGTCAAGTATGCAAGTATCTGTTATGTTCAGGAGATACATGCAAGCATAATACAAACACATGGTGTCGAGAAAACCCTGAGAACCCACAAGTAAACAAGTTAATTTTAGATTTTGTTTCAGTTTAACGCAACTTATGTTTAACTCTTAGAAATGATATGAAATTAGAAAGTGACGCAGCGTGATGATAAAATTGGAAGTCAAACACGTTGATTCTAAGAATACCCGTGAAGAACTTCTCAAAACTCTCAAAAAAGACGTAGATCGTAAATAAGATAGATAATTGAACATGTTGATTCACACGAATACCAGGATCAATTCTTCCAACTATCGTTGATTCACAAAGAATACCGATAATTAGGTCATTCACACACTAACGCACATTGTGATAGAGAGGAAATGATTTTTTTTCATATATTCCAAACATTATTTTTTTACATTACAAAATCTCAAGTATTTAAAAGGAATAAAAAACCATTGAGCTTCTACTGATTAAACCAAAAGACATAAAATATTAATTTTAAACTCTTGTAATTCCATAACTCATGTCGTCATTAATTGGTAAACGTTTGATCTCCCCACATCAGAAAGTATATAAAATCAAGTGGACATCTATAAAATATAAATCCACCTTATGTATACTCTGTGGTCTTCTACCAAAAGTGGTTCTTCGCTGTTGGTTTGTTAAAACCGATCGATATCACATTTCATTTTTTTCCCTTCTTCCTAGTAAAGTATCATCAACAATGTCGTGTTCTTCTCATGCGTAATCATCTCTTACAAATACACACAAGAATATGTTTATAATGGATATTTTTCTATTTAACTTATTAGTTATTTATTAAATAAAAATAAATTCAATCATCATCATCATCATCATCATCATCATCATCATCGTACTCAGTATATCCCACCAATAGCAATGCTATGGTAGGGTCTGAGGAGGGTAAGATGTAGACAGCCTTACCCCCGGCTCGATAGTAGTTTTGAATCAAGCCTTGGACATAAGACACATAACACTCAATCATCGGGACACCGGCTGATTGGTGCATGTGCCCTTGTCTTTCGGCTATCAACGCCACCACATGATGCCTGATTAATCTTCCGCCACTTTTAACGTTATTTTCACGTGATTAGTAAAATAACGTCAAAATTAGTGCAATTTTACTTTTGCCCACCCAAGGGTTCACACATATATACATTATATGTGCGCACCGCAAGCAGGGCGTAAATAAATTCAATCAAATATACATAAAACCACTCATCTATGCATTCTTTTTTACATATTACTCAACCTGCTTAACCAGTGCATTATACCATCTCCATTCTGTATAAATAATAAGTCTATACTTAAATATGTTTTTACCATCTAATTTCTAGGAGCTCAAGCTCATTGATGAATGTGGTGGCATCAAAGACTCTACGCGTTCAAAACTAGTACAGTACGTGTTTGGACGTGCTTAATTAGGTTGTATTGTGCTTATGTTGTTTGAAGCTATAATAATTTAGACTATTAGTCTATTACAAATTACAACCGAAGATACAACAAAAACATGCGTCACTATCATTAAAAACATGAAAGCACATAACTAAGGATTCTGACTTCTTTCACCCACAAACACAAACACCTGGTCTGTAAAGTTTAGAAAAATGGATCAAAAAATTGAAACGCCGTTGGCGGGAATCGAACCAGGGTCACCCGGGTGACAGGCGGGAATACTTACCACTATACTACAACGACATTTTGTTTTAGGTTTTATGCTTTGTTTTACTGTTTAGGCCGAGATAAACGATGGTCTAGGGTGGTGGACGTTAACATCTGTTCTGATGGTAGTTCATTAACATATGAAAATCTTGAAGAACTTTAAAAATTCAGGAACATTAAATTAAAAGTTAGTTAATAATGATACTAAACAAATAAATTGATATGTAAATATTAGTTAGTGTTAAAACGTCAATTATAGGGGGAAAAACATAGAGGGTTTAAGTTAATAAATAAATTGGTATATAGTTAATTAATGACTAAATTAGAAGAATGTGTAAATGATAAATAGACATGTTATGTAGAATTTCACATCTAAGACCCAAACACATGTGAGAAATTTCTCTTGTGCAATCTCTTAATTTCATCATCTTTAAAGTGATATATGAAAATCACATGTGAGAAATTGATATTCGGTTTCTAGATTTTACAAAGTTTAGATACAAGATTAGGACTAAGTCTTCTCCCTTTATGAAACATTTTTAAAATTAAAACTGGC
>NW_027504610.1:0-15083 GCF_021521415.1 Bidens hawaiensis
TCTTGGTGGTGTATGGAATATGTGTGAAATGAATGATTAAATGAGAAATAAATGCTTATATAATTATTGATCATGGGCATAAGCCCATGGTCTTTCATTCTTTCCTTTATAAACCAAGTCCATAACCCATATCCATTTAACCCAACACTAGCCCGACTCATAATAACTCGTATTTTCATTTATTAACCGAAACTAGAAAACAGGATGTTACAAGTCTTCCCTCCTTAAAGAGGTTTCGTCCCCGAAACCTAACTATTAGTAAAATAAATCTAGATAGAACTTGCGCATCTCTTCTTCAACCTCCCACGTAGCGTCCGATCCCTTGCCTTGCTTCCTTATTACCTTTACTAAGGGTATAACCTTGTGTCGGAATTGCTTTTCCTTGCGATCAACTATCTCGATTGGTTGTTTAATGTAGTTCAACTGTTCATCAAACTCAATGTCCATTAATGACATGTGAGATTTGTCATCAGCTAGACATTTTCTCATATGGGAGACATGAAATGTAGAATGAATTCCTTCCAACTCTTCTGACAAGTCTAGCTTGTAAGCTACTTCACCTACTCGATCTAAAATCTCGAAGGGTCCAATGTACCTCGGACTCAGCTTTCCTCTCTCCTAAAGCGAATAATTCCTTTCCAAGGCGAGACCTTGAGCATCACAATGTCACCAACGTTAAACTCAATCGGTCATCGCCACTTATTAGCATACGACTTCTGTCGGTCTTGCGCAGCTTTCATTCTTCCTTTGATCTGATCGAATTTTGAAGAAGTTTCTTGCACAACTTTAAACTTCCCATCTCCTTCTGACCAATCTCCCCCCAACATACCGGGGTTCTACATCGTTTACCGTAAATCATCTCAAATGGTGGCATACCAATACTTGAATGGTATTTGTTGTTATAAGAGAACTCTGCCAGATGCAGATGATCATCCCAACTTCCTCCAAAGTCTAAAACACAAGCACGTAGCATATCCTCAATGGTTTGGATCGTCCTTTCAGACTGTCCATTTTTTTGAGGATGATACCGTACTGATGTTCAATCTCGTTCCCATAGCTTCATGGAACTTCTTCCAACACCTCGAAGTAAACCGAGTATATCTATCAGACACGATCGATAACGGTACTCCATGCTTAGATACAACCACCGTAATGAACAAGCTTGCTAAGGTTTCTGACGAAATAGCCTCTCATATAGGCAGAAAGTGAGCACTCTTGGTCAAACGGTCCACAATCACCCGTATGGTATCATGATGCTTAGCTGCATGAGGTAGCTTAGTTATGAAATCCATAGTGATGTGTTCCCATTTCCATTCAGGTATCTCCAAGGGTTGCATTTTTCCATAAGGCTTCTGATGTTCGGTTTTTACTTGTAAACAAGTTAGGCACTTACTGACATAATCTACCACATCATGCTTCATTCCAGGCCACCGGTAGTCTCTTTTCAAATCTTGGTACATCTTAGTAGCTCCTGGGTGAATCGAATATCTTGACTTATGAGCTTCATCTAAAATTCGACGTTTGAGATCTCCATGGCGTGGAATCCACATACGGTCAAACCTAGTCTTAATACCAAGAGTGTTTTCCATCAACTCGTTTAGCTGATCGCAAATCCTTTCTTTCTATACTAGCCCTTTGTCTACCAGCACCTTTGACTACACTTTGATGATTTCTTCAAAAAGACTTGAATTCATAATCAACTGGTATGACTTCACTGTTGCAAGGACTTCCTCATTCTTATGGCTTAGCGCATCCGCGACCACATTAGCTTTACAAGGATAGTACTTAATTTCGCAGTCGTAATCCTTTATCAACTCTAACCACCTTCTCGGCCTCATATTCAATTCTTTCTGCTCGAAGAAGTACTTTAAACTTTTATGATCCGTGTAAATAGTACACTTAGTACCATACAGGTAATGTCTCCATATCTTAAGAGCGTGCACTACTGCTGCTAGCTCTAAATCATGCATCGGATAAGTACTCTCGTGGACTTTCAACTGTCTAGACGCGTACGCTATAACTTTTCCTCGTTGCATCAACACACAACCCAGCCCACGATATGAAACATCAATACAAACCAAATCCTCGTCACCATCGGGTAGAACAAGGATTGGATCTTGCGTGAGTCTTTTCTTTAATTTCTCGAAAGTTTCTTCTTGAAACTTACCCCAACTGAATACTATCGACCTTCGGTCATACCGGTCAACGGTGCGGCTATCTTGGAGAAACCTTCGATGAATCTCCTATAGTAGCCAGCTAACCTTAAGAAGCTTCGTATATCAGTTGGATTCTGTGGAGTCTTCCAATTTGTTATCGCCTCGATCTTAGCTGGGTCCACGGTAATCCCTTTAGGATTAATCACGTGACCTAGGAAATGCATTTTCGCAACCAGAACGCGCATTTCGAAAACATAGCATACAACTTCTCTTTCTTCAGAGTCTCTAATACTTCTCTCCGATGTTCGACATGATCAGACTCGTTTTTTGAATTGATCGATATATCATCGATGATGATAATAAATGACTTATCCAGAATCGGCCGACACACCCTATTCATCATATCCATAAATGTTGCAGGAGCATTTGTTAAACACAATGACATCACGAGGAACTCGTAGTGTCCATACCGTGTCTGAAACGTTGTCTTAGGAATGTCTGCCTCTTTCAATTTCAGCTGATGATAGTCTGATCTGAGATCTATTCGTGAGAACCAACTTGAACCTTGCAGTTGGTCAAACAGATCATCAATCCTTGGAGAAGGATATCTATTCTTTACCATAAGCTTGTTCAGCTCGCGATAATATATGCACATTCTCATACTTCCATCCTTTTTTTTTCATGAACAACATTGGCGCCCCCCAAGGGGAAACACTTGGTCTTATGAAACCTTTGTCGAGGAGTTCTTGCAGTTGGGACATCAATTCTTTCATCTCAGACGACGCTAGACGGTAACGTGCTTTAGCGACGGGCTGGGCTCCTGGTATTAAATCTATCTGGAATTCTATCTCATGCTCCGGTGGCAACCTCGGAAGATCCTCTGGGAATACTTCTGGGTAGTCGCACACGATAGGAACATCTTTCATTTCTTTCATCTCGGCAGTAGCGTTGACAACATACGCCAGGTAGGCACCACACCCTCTTCTTAATAACCCTTCGGCTTTTATCATCGAAATGGCGTTAAGTCCTTAACTTTCCTTATCACCATAAACGGTCACCGCACTACCATCCAAGGACTTTAGCTTTATTATCCTACTCTTACATACTATCTGAGCTTCGTATTCAGACAACCAATCCATTACCAAAACTACATCGAACCCTCCTAAGGTCATAACATACAAAGTAACAGGGAACTCCTGTCCCTCTAATTCTATCTTACAATTCTTAACCATTTTCATTATTTTCACCGAGGTGTCACTAGCAGTTTCTACTATAAAGGTTTCAGACACTTGGCAACATTTCATTTTAGCTAGTTTACTAAATGTCGTAGCTACAAAACTTCTATCCGCACCCGAATCAAATAATACCGAAGCAAAAATACCGTTTACTAAGAACGTACCAGTCACAACATCAGGAATCTGCCTAGCTTGTTCCTGGGTCAGCATGTAGGCTCTAGTCCTCGGCCTTGCTTGATCGGCATCCTTCTTTCCACTACCTCCAGCTCCACCATCAGTACACTCCCTTGCCATATGACCCGTCTTACCACATTTGTAGCATGCGGGCTTTCCATCACATTCATTAGCATAGTGCCCCACCTTCCCACACTTATAACATGCCTTTGTTCCAAGCCTACACTCTCCACCGTGAGCCTTTTCACATTTGTGACAAACATCCGAACCAGTACCCCCCTTGCACTCGCCACCGTGCACCTTTCCACATCTCTTGCATGTCTTTCTCTCCCACACCTTCTGCTTTTTGTCCTTAGGGTTCCATAATTGAGTACCTGATCGCTTGAAAGGAGCGACCCATTTCTTATCCCTCCTCTCTTCCGCCACCACTTCGTCTGTCGGCAAGTCGCTGTAAACCATTTATGCGAGTCCCACAACAGAATCAAAGGTAGTAGATCTACTAGCCTTGACCAAGACACGAACGTTTTATGGAAGTCCCCTGATGTAACACTTAATCCGCTTGGCTTCAGTGTTCACCATGTCTGGAACCAGCCTAGACAGGCAGTTGAATTCAGTGGTGTATTCGTGATGTGTCATCTTTCCACCTTCAGACTCAAAAACTTCATTTCAACCCTTTCAATCTCCGCATTTGCACAAAACCTCTTCATTACTAACTCCTTCAGATCATCCCACTTCATTGCCTTGATCTCCTCTGGACTCTTCCTCTGCTCAACCAATTCCCACCAGTACATTGCTTCCTCTCCAAAGATTGGGTAGCATAACCCACAGCTTGGTTGTGACGAAACTCGGTAATGCGGATAATTTTATCCATGGCGATTATCCATTGGAGAGTAGCGACTGCGTCTCCCAAACCAGTTAGCTTCGGCGGGTCGCAACCTTTAAATGACATATAGTTGCACCCACCTCGGCCTCTCCTCCTATCATAAACTTTCACATATTTAACCACACTCGAGGCGTCCCTCTCCCTTTCATCATCATTCTTGCCATCTCCTTCTGCCCTTTCAGCGGTTCTTTCACAGCCTCCAGCAGACCCTTCAGGATTCAAGTTCTTCACAGCAGTGACTACAGCTTGAACAATAGCTGCTTGAATTGCAGGGTCAAGTTGAAAACCTTCATTGTTGCCTGGATTTCGCCCAGCTGCGCTTCTTTCATCTCCTATGTTGGAAGCTATTTCTACCGAAGGTTGTTGGACACGACGAGGCCTGCCACGACACCTAGTGCGGACTCCTGCACCGACAACTACCTTAGATCCAACCATCGTATTCTGGAAAGGAAAACACAAACGTCATCACTCAAGGAACTATTTAGTACAAGGATAGTAAGGCTAACAGGTAATTTCAGTGGCAAGTTGTGATTAGCTGATCACATTACTTACCGTGTCCTATACACTTCCTTTATGAGTATATTTGTGCTGGTTGTACTCTTAAACAATTAATCAATCAAACAATCCGAAAAATCCTATCCCTACATACACATATCCTTTCTTTAGCAATTAAGCTAACATTAACATTCATTATTCAACCATATACTTTACCGTTACTGAGCTTGCTTGAGTGACACATGGCAATCTTGGACTGGAATCTTCTTTATTTTCCTACTTAAATCCTATTCTCTGTTCGAGTCTAAGCATGTAGGATATTTAAATATCTCGAACTTTGCTCTGATACCAACTTGTAATGCCCCGTTATCGGTGCCTCACTTTTGATGTTAGATTTACTCATAAACGCAGTTCTAAATATCAGAGTTAATTAAAATCTTCTCGGAATAATATAAAACATCAACCATTCGTTAAAAATATCCATAATTTGACCTTTAAAACATAACATAAAATATACATTCAAACATGAAGACAATCATCATATGCCATCCTCTTCAATCCTGCCATGTGTCCATCTCAAACCAGCTGTCTAAATCTGTTAACCTGCGTGCATACTAAAAGTCAGCTACAGTGAGTGAGTTCTAGTTAATCACATAACTTACTTTACATACACATATACGTGCCCGAAGGTACGCATTACGTACATTTTCTGTTCATCATTCGTCCATACACATTCATAGTTAACCATACATTATAAAGGGAATTTCACTCTACATACCTCGGATATTAGTAGGGTCCAGTACCCTCCATCCTCGGATATTATTAGGGTCCGGTCTCCCTTCATCCTTGGATATTATTAGGGTCCGGTACCCTCCATCCTCGGATATTATTAGGCTCCGGTACCCTACATCCTCGGATATTATTAGGGTCCGGTCACCCTTTCTTCTATTTCTCCACACAATACCTTTCTATATACATAATTGTAAGATTCATACGTACATACATCAAACCATTACCTGACAGTACATGAAATATCCGAAGATCGTTCACGTAATGACAAGAATCATTCATATATTTCACATAATACACATACGGCATACACTTATCACCAAGGATAAATGTATTAACTAATCACATAGAGTATGCACACAGCCCCGAAAACATAACAAGGAGTGGGGCTAAAAACTCACCTGAACGCGATTACGTTCACCGTTTATGGTTATTCCTTTCCTTAGTTGTGCACGACTAACTGTATAACAATTACACGTATCATTTAACTATCACTACCCATATCATATTTCTAGTTTAATTATTACCCACAACGAACGGGGTCCGGGGGCATCACCCATGGCAGCCGAGTTCTAGGGGCGGCAGCCCCTAGAGAGGTCCAAGGGGCAGAGCCCTTGGCTGGGGTTAAGCTGGAAAATTTTTTTTCGTTAACTGTCTTAACACATTTTCCATTAGGATTTCATAATAATATATCATGGGTAACCTCTTAATCCTTTAAGGTATCTTCTATAAATTAATAAAGTTCAAGGGCTATTTTGTAATTAAATCATTCCTTTTTAAGTCCAGGGACCGTTCTGTCATTTTATCAAACTTCTAGTTCGTTACTTGTAACGAACTGGAACCTCAAACGAACTGGTCCTTGTAACGAACTGGAACCTCAAACGAACTGGTCCTTATCTAGAATCAGTCCATATAACGAATCTGTCCAGGTAACGAATTGGACCTTATAATTCGTTATCGAATGGTCATAGCGAATCAGGGGGTAATTCGTTATCCATTACCATAGCGAACTGGGACACGTACTAAGGCTAGTTCGTTAAGATTTCATTAACGAATCACTTGACGAATCACCCTTAGTTCGTCAACTCCTCGTTAAATAATTAGGTTTAGGTCAGAGAATGTCAGAACATTCTCTGATATCTCTTAACCTCGTATCACTTTCCAGCGCTGTCTTTCCTGCCGTCGCCAAAAAACGCGGTTTCGCTGGAAAAACGAGTTTTGACTCGTTTTTCACCTTTTTCGCTTCATTCGATCCAGATCTGAGCTTGGGTGATCCCTAAGCTCATCTTAGGTTCGGTTTATACCCGATTCCACCCGGATCTCATGACTCAAACGGTTTAACGGTATCGGTTCGTCGTTTCATGACCATAGCTAACGGATTTAAGCTCATACAACATCATACTATCATTACCTTGGGTCGGGATCGGTTCTACTTCTATGTTTCTGCTAGAGAGAGAATTAGAGAGAGAGTGAGATTAAGTGTGTGTTTTGGTGGTGTATGGAATATGTGTGAAAAGAATGATTAAATGGGAATAAATGCTTATATAATTATGGATCATGGGCCTAAGCCCATGGTCTTTCCTTCTTTCCTTCATAACCCAAGTCCATAACCCATATCCATTTAACCCAACACTAGCCCAACTCATAATAACTCGTATTTTTATTTATTAACCGAAACTAGAAAAAGGGATGTTACACATATGATCCATGATGTCCCTGCAAATTTTCATAAGTTAAAAACAGCACGTAACAATCTAGACATAAACAACCCATAAGCGAGTGTTTGGTTGGTACCTTTGCGGTTTCTAGGTGTTTGGGCTCCTTTCTCGCCTTTCTGGATTCTGGGCTCTCGAACTAGCATATCAATTGATTATGTATCACAATACCATTCATAGAAAAGAAATCATCCAGCCTTGTAATCTAGAGTTCGATTAGGGTTTGAAATCGAGTTTTTAAACGAGCAAGATTTAAACCTCCTAATCCGTGTTTTTGATAAAAAAAAAAGTATTTGATTTTGACTTTTTTAGAATCAAAGTATGTTTTGAACCATTTTACATGGTTAGACATGGTTTTTACTAATTAAAACATAATCTTATGATTAAAACAAGCTTAAAACAATGAAAAATCAAGTTCATACCTCAACTATTGGTTGGTTTTTAGAAAGAAAAATGATGGAGCAGATGTTGAGTTGGTAAAATATCAGGTTTTGATGTTTAAAGAACCTTAAAAGGGAAGAAACCACAAGGGGGTGTGTCCCCCTACTTGCGGCCACCACTAGGGGGTCCCCTTTGGCCCATCTTTTGGCCACCATTGCCATCTTTTGCGTGCCATACATGAAATTCTGAGTCCAAAGGGTCCTAATTTAGTTCGGGTTTGGTTTTTAGTGAGAAAAATAGTTCGAGTGTGATAAATAGTGCAAAAATGAGTGTTTTTCGGCTAACTTTTGTAAATTAAGAAAAACATACCATTTGGTTGTAATAATCCAAATTATTTTTACAAGTTGCGTAAAACATCTCAAAATAAGTGTTTTATTAGTTTTTTTTGACTTGATGAATGATATAATGCTTGTTTTGGTATGATCGATCGCGCTTAATATCATAGCGTATCATTAAACGAAAATCTTTTCGTTGAAATAGTTTTGTATGTATTAGGGTCTTAATATCAGTATGTTAGTTACTATAATATTTAAATCACTGATATATAGTCACCCGATGTATACAGGTAATAATCAGTATCGTTCGTTTAATCGTTTAGTGGCTACGTAATAAGTAAGTTGTATCTCATTTTGTCACGAATGTTACATTCTCCCCCGTTTAAGAAATTTCGTCCTCGAAATTCTATGTACCAACTACTTTATTTTTAGGGTAAAGGTGTGGGCATTTCTTTTGGAATTCATTATTTCATTTCCAAGTATATTCCGGTCCTCGTTGTGAGTTCCACCTAACTTTTACCGACGAAATTTTTTCATGTCTTAACTGTTTGGTTTACCCGTCTACTATTTCTACAGGTTTCTCTGCGATGTTTAATTTATCATTTACTTGTACATATTCTAGTGTTACTATCGGCGTTACGTTAGTAAGACACTTTTTCAAATTTAAAACATGGAAAACATCTTGAATAAGACTCAGCTACAAAGGTAGTTTCAGTCGATAGGCTATGGGACCAATTTTAGCAATAAATTCATAAGGTCCAATGTATCTCGGAGATAATTTACCGGTCTTACCAAATCTTATAATGCTTTTCCAAGAGGATAATTTAAGAAACACTTTATCACCCACATCAAAGGATAACGGTTTTCTACAAATCTCTGTAGAACTCTTTTGTCGGTCTTGAGCGGCCTTTAGTTTATGTTTAATCTTATGTATTTTAACCGTTGTTTCCTGAATCATATTGGATCTTGTAACTTGAGTATCGCCAACTTCTGTCCAACAAAGTGGTGATCTACATTTCTGCCCATATAATGTTTCAAATGGTGCCGCCTGTATGCTACTATGATAACTAGTATTGTAAGAGAATTCAATTAGTGGAAGGTGTTGATCCTAACTCCCTTTAAAATCTAATACACAAGAGCGGAAAAAATCTTCTAATGTTTGAATGGTTCTTTCAGATTGGCCGTCTGGTTAAGGGTGTTAGGTTGTGCTCAGAGTTATTCGGGTTCCCAAAGTTTCTTTCATAGGTTGCCAAAAATAAGAAGTAAAGTGGCTATCTCGATCCGAAATAATTGAAAGTGTCATGTCATGTCGGGATACGATTTGATTAATGTAAATTTGTGTGAGTTTCTTGGTATTGTAGTTTTTATGAATTTGAAGACAATGTGCGGATTTGGTTAATTGGTCCACGATTACCCAAGTTGCATTATGTCCTCGGGAGGTTTTGGGAATGTGTGTTAAGAAGTCCATTATATTTTGTTCCCATTTCCGTTGGGGTATTTCATGTTGTTGCAACATTCCCTAAAGATTTTGATACTCAGCTTTAACACGAGCACAAGTCACACATTTACTTACATACGGACTATATCCTTCTTCATACCATTCCACCAATAAAATACTTTAACATCTTTATAGATCTTGTCAGTACCTGGATGAATAGAATATTTGGATTTGTGCGCTTCATCCATGATTATATCACGAAAATAATGAAGAGTCAGAATCCAGACTAGGTTTTTGAAGTAAAGTATTTCATCAGTTTTCTATTTAAAATTCTTCTTGTTCCCGTGCAAGTCTTCTTTTTCTAAGTGATCTTCTTTTAATGCTTCACCTTGGGCAACATGAACTTGCTCAGTAAGGCTACTTTGGACAATCATTTCAAGTGCTCGTACAATCCAAGATTTAATTCTATTATTTCTGCTCAAGGTATCGACTACTATATTGGCCTTGCCCAGAGGGTATCGTAATTCACAATCAAAATTTTTTAACAATTCTACCCATCTTCTTTGCCTCATGTTCAGCTCTTTTTGATCACGTATGTGTTGTAGTACTTAGTTCCAAAGGTAGTTTCAGCCGATATGCTACGAGACCAATTTTGGAAATGATTTCATAAGGTCGAATTTATCTCGGGGCTAATTGACCGGTCTTACCAAATCTTATAACGCTTTTCCAAGGGGATACTATAAGACACACTTTATTGCCCACTTCAAAATATAACGGTTTTCTACAAATATCAACATAACTTTTTTGTCGATCTCTTGCGGCTTTTAGTTTACGTTTGATCTTATGTATCTTATCAGCCATTTCTTGAATCAAATCGGATCTTGTAACTTGAGTATCAACGACTTCAGTCTAACAAATTGGTGATCTACAATTCCACCCATATAATGCTTCATATGGTGCCGCTTGTATACTACTATGATAACTATTATTGAAAGATAATTCAATGAGTGGAAGGTGTTGTTCCCAATTTTTTATAAAGTTTAATACACAAGCGCGAAGCAAATCTTCTGATGTTTGAATGGTTCTTTCGGATTGGCCGTCTGTTTAAGGGTAGTAGGCCATGCTCAGATCTATTCAGGTTCCCAAAACTTCTTGCACAATTTACCAAAAATGAGAAGTAAAGTGGCTATCTGGATCTGAAATAATTGAAAGTGGTACAACTTGTGGGGATACGACTTCATTAATGTATATTTGGGCGAGTTTCTCGGTATTGTAGTTGTTATTAGTCAGAAGGAAGTGTGCAGATTTGGTCAATCAATCAACTATTACCCAAATTGCATTATGTCCTCAGGAGGTTTTGGGATGGTGCATTACGAAATCCAATGTAATTTGTTCCCACTTCCATCAGGGTATTTCCGATTGTTGTAACATTCTTGAAGGTTTCTGATATTCATCCTTAACATGAGCACATGTCACGCATTTACTTACATATGTGGCTATATCCTTTATCATACCAGGCCACCAATAAAATTCTTTAACATCTTTATACATATTCTCAGTACCTGGATGAATAAAATATTTGGACTTGTGCACTTCATCCATTATTAATTCACGAATATTATGAAGGATTGGAATCCAGACTCGGTTTTTGAAGTAAAGTATTTCATCAGTTTTCTTTTCTAGAATTATTCTCGTTCCCGTGAAAGTCTTCTTTCTCCAAGTGATCTTCTTGTAAGGCTTCACCAGGGGCGACACGAATTTGCTCAGTTAGGTGTCACACCCTAACATTGGCCTTAGAAGTGTGACCAATAGTTGGTACATGTATTGTATATATATCAGAGTTTAAGGTTGTAAAGCAGAAGTCCTGATTAAAATATTCCAAAAGACAGGGATTAAACACCAGTTAGTTGTTACAAAAGTGTTTGAACAGGAAAACCATAATTTACAATATTTTAATATCAAAAGCGTAATCTAATCCATCAGATCGTCTAATGGCTATCCTCCATCTCCAAACACCTATTCATGATTTCCTGTATAACATTTGGCTACATGAAGAGCGATGTCTTTCTTTATTCCATTCCACCAACAGTTAGGTTTAATATATTGGTACATCTTATCACTACCGGGGTGCATCATGTATTTCGATTTATGAGCTTCATTAATTATGTTTTCACACGTCTCTCTGATTAATGGTTCCCAGATGCTCTTTCCATGTCTGAGTATACAATCATCTCCTTTGACTAAAGAATCGATTGTGCCATTACGCTTATCTTCGGAGATGTTGTTTTCTTCAATGGCTTGCTTTGAGCTTTCTTGATTTGTTCTATTAGATCTATCTGAAGTTCTAATCTTAAAGCTCTATATCTCTTGGGTTTCTCACGTTCTTTTTGGCTTAATGCGTCAGCCAACACATTGGCTTTACCTTCATGATAGATGATTTCACAATCATAATCATTTAAAGTTTCCATCCTTCTTATTTGGCGCATGTTAAGCTCTTTTGATCAAAGATGTGCTTCAAACTCTTATGATCAGTGTACACGATATATTTTACTCCGTAAAGATAGTGTCTCCATAATTTCAAAGGGAAAATTATGGCATTTAACTCTATATCGTGAGTCATATAATTCTTTTCGTGTACTTTCAATTTATGAGAAGCATAAGCTATTACTTTCTTTCTTTGCATTAGTACACAACCCAAACCTGAATGTGATGTGTCATTAAATACAACGATATCCTTCGTACCTTATAGCAAAGCCAATATAGGTGCATTAGTAAGCTTTTTCTTAAGTAAATCAAATGCTTCTTGTTGTTTGGTTCCCCACTCATATTTAACATTCTTACGAGTTAACGAAGTTAGGGGAACATCTATACATGAGAAATTTTCAATGAATCTTCTATAATATCCAGCCAAACCTAGAAAGCTTTGAACTTTGGTTGGCGATCTAGGAACCCACTTAGAGATTGCTTCAATTTTGGCCGGATCTACTTGAATTCCTTTGGAATTAACCACATGACCAAGAAATAGTACATCATGAAGCCAGAATTCACACCTAGAAAACTTAGCATACAATTTCTCGTTTCGAAGTAACTCAAGTAAGATTCTAAGATGCAATTTATGATTTTCTTGCGATTTAGAATACATGAGTATATCTTCTATGAATATGATTACAAATTTATCTAAATAGGGTTACAAATCCTATTTGTTGTTTGGCTTATATTATTTTGGTTTGTACTTTAGTTTTAGGCTTGTTTGTATTATGTTTTGGCCTTGAATGCAAAACCGAGATCTAAATGATCTCGTGGACTTTTTGGCTTATGTTGGGCTAGGGTGTAGTACCTATATATATACACATTGCATCTAGGTTTGAGGTTGTCCGTTCAAAACATTGTTGAACGAGTTATTGTGTAACAAAGTGCTTAAGCACTAGACGTAATAATATGTGTGTTTTGAAGCATTCCTCTGGTGTTCTTTGTGTGTTTAACTGTTTTACCTTGAATCATCTCGTGTTAATTTCCGCTTAACAACGAGATCGTTGATATAACATTAAAAGATCCGTTCCAAGGACTTACAATTGGTATCAGAACCTATAGACCTATTCTAGGCTCGGTTAACGTGATATCATTGATTCAAGGGATAATTTTTTGTTGATTTCTGTTTAAAGTTTTATGGAAATCGAAAAACAGTGTTCATCGTGTTCTTCGGGGGAGATTGAGGTTGTTTGGGAATATATTTGACTGGATCATTGATTTAAATTCAAATCCCTTCATTTTCGGGATTTGATTTACTTTCCAACTATAACAAGTCGAACATTTGTGTGTTTTCGGCCACTTTTGGGTGTTCTCGGTAAAGTTTTGATCTTTTCGGGCTGTCATAAAGAGTTTTCGGCAACTCTTAAGTGTTCTCGGCCAACATTCTGGTTCTCGGTGATTTTTGATAGTTCTCGGTGGTATTTGTTCGTATCCATTTACTTTCCATTCGTATTGTTCAATTAACGAATCTCCGAGCCATAAAAGTTATTAAAATAATCAAGTTTTAAACTATTCGGATGTAAACCGTAAAGAATTTATGGATATTAAAGTATATAAGGTTGTTATCTAAGTTATATATAGTTATAAAGTTCGAGGTGCAAAATGTAATTAAAGTTTAAACAACAATTTATAAACCCATTCAAAGTTCAGAGTTCAAAAGATAGATTAAAGTTTACAAACAAAATCTAAATTCATTAATAGTTGGAGGACTATAAGTGTAAATTGTAATTAAATTATAATAAAAAATAATAAAGCAAACCCAGCCCTCTTCCCCGTCCCCCCCCCTCACTTCATTTTTCCGGCGACGGCAAGACCTCCGGCGACCTCTAAAATACCTTATTAACCTCCATTTTAATCCCTTAATCCCACCAAACGACGTCTCCACAATTCCTAAACATCGTTATGTAATCTAATTCACCATTTACGAACCAATTAACTCGTATTAATCCCAACCGATCGGATTTCAACCGAACTCGTAATAATTCGATTGAAACACCAAACGATCCAATTGAAAGTATAAATAGGTCGGTAATCTTTATCTAAACCTTTTAAAAACATAAAATTATATATACAAACACTTTATAATCATCAATTTGTTCATCCAAGATCGGTTCCGGCCAAGGTTCGTTCGTCATCTTTCCGGCGCCATCCGAGGTAATTGTTACATGGTTTTCATTTGTTTCAATCCGACTAACAAAACCCCTAACATAAATCAAACAAACAGTCAATGGATTAAACGAATTAAACTTCTAGGGTTTTGTAAGGAAGAAGATGAACAAGAGGATGTGTTTTTAAATTATAAGTTCCATCTTTTTAACAATAAAACTGAATTGGTCCAGTGGTTGTTTTTATTTGTTGTGGATTTGGAGACCCGAGTTCGAACCCGGGTTACTGCAGATCTAGTTTATATTTTTTATTACAAATTATTTAATAGTTTTAATAAATCAAATATAAATTTATAAATTATATAAAATAAATAAAATCATTTTTAAGTTAACTATCAATTGTTTTAGAATGTTTTTAACCTTTTCAACCAAGAACCCAACTTTTAAAAACTCAAACCATTCGTTAAACTCGTAAGATATTTATATAAATAATATTGTGGTAACCTTACAAATTCTCAAATCGACAAACGTTTATAACAAATAAATATACCGGTAACGCTAAAATCCCGTAACATTATTATATATAAATTTAATATAAAACTCATAAATAATATTATAATAATAAACCGTTAAAATCCGTTAAACTTAAATATTAATATACTTCGAAAGGATAAAATTATATATAAAAATAATAAATATATGAACCTTAAAACCGACATGTTATTTTTTTCATTAAAGTAATTAGTAATTCTAGTGTTCTTATTTTCTTAGCTGGTGAGATTCGATCGTTCGGTTTTATATAGTGCCCCTCTCGTTCGTTTCCAAGTTGTCCATCTAATTTCAAAGGG